>NC_092289.1:19555777-19558277 GCF_036320965.1 Panulirus ornatus | reverse complement strand
TTAATAAAAAAAAGGTCAACTAGTTAATTGAACACGCGAAGCTAATTATATTACGAAGGTTAATGTCACACGATACATGTGTGTACCTGATGTGTACCTGACGTGGACCTTCACCATCGTAAGATACGAACGTCCCCCATACCCTTTCCAGCGTCGTAAGATACGAACGTCCCCCATACCCTTCCCAGCGTCATAAAGACAATCACGGGAAACAGACTTACGTCACCTGAGCTTGTACGTTACGTAAGAGCCTTGACTTAGCCACGTCTTCATCATCATCTTCATCATCAGTGCGACGCGCCTGGCTTACGCACACGCACGCACACGCACGCATACATCTCTTATCTCAAACTTACAACTGGCTGCTCGTACCTGTCGGATACTATCTCTTGCGAGAAGGATGCGATCGCATATCACCCCCACATCCCCCTCCGGGAGGGGTAGGGAGAGGAGTTACGACCCTTGCACGCGCGCGCGTGCGCGCGTGTATGTGTGTGTGTGTGTGTGTGTGTGTGTGTGTGATTCACAAGCCTATACAGCACATCACAAGGCTGACGGCCGAAGCTCCTCTCCTCTGCCAGCGACGACCTCTTCCCCTACATCATCCTCCGAGATGACAGACATTCCCGGCGCGCGATCGCGCACGAGAGGAGAGAGAGAGAGAGAGAGAGAGAGAGAGAGAGAGAGAGAGAGAGAGAGAGAGAGAGAGAGAGAGAGAGATTAAACCCCCCTTTTTTTCTTTCTTTTTCCCCTCCGTCGCATCACAATGATTCTAATACAGAAGGAGCGCGAGCCTTTAGAACGTCTGGTACTGACAGCGAGCGGGCGTGAGTTACGTGCCTTTAACGAGTGTTCATTCATCCTTCGTACACCCTGCAGCAGCAGCAGCAGCAGCAGCAGCAGCAGCAGTAGTAGTAGTAGTAGTAGTAGTAGTAGTAGTAGTAGTAGTAGTAGCAGCAGCAGCAGCAGCAGCAGCAGCAGCAGCAGTAGTAGTAGTAGTAGTAGTAGTAGTAGTAGTAGTAGTAGTAGTAGTAGCAGCAGCAGCAGCAGCAGCAGCAGCAGTAGTAGTAGTAGTAGTAGTAGTAGTAGTAGTAGTAGTAGTAGTAGTAGCAGCAGCAGCAGCAGCAGCAGCAGCAGCAGTAGTAGTAGTAGTAGTAGTAGTAGTAGTAGTAGTAGTAGTAGTAGTAGTAGCAGCAGCAGCAGCAGCAGCAGCAGCAGCAGCAGTAGTAGTAGTAGTAGTAGTAGTAGTAGTAGTATAGGCCCATGATGAAGGCTGCGAACGAACGAGCGAACGAAAGAAAGAAAGAAAGAAAGAAAGAAAGAAAGAAAGAGCTGGGTAAAGAGCTGGGTATAATTGGTGCTCAGGTCTACGCGCCACCTCCCACGCTCATTTCAGCAGTAGACAATTATGGAGGCGGGGGAACCGCTAGCGTGTCGTCTTCGATGAACACCTACAGACGCTGGGACTATGAAAGGGCAGGTGTTGAACGGGAGGTGGGTGGGTGTATTAGGGTGTGTAAACGCTGTGGTACATCCCAGAGGGAGGCAGGTCTCTGTGTGTGTTGGTGTGTAAACGCTGTTGTAAATCGCAGAGGGGTGTGGGGGTGTGGGGTGTGTAAATGCTGTCGTAAATCGCAGTGGGAGGTGTGTGTGTGTGTGTGTGTGTGTGTGTGTGTGTGTGTGTGTGTGTGTGTGTGTGTGTGTGTTAACACTGTGGTAAATCGCAGAGGAAGGTGTGTTTGTGTGTGTGTGTGTGTGTGGGGTGTGTAAATGGTGTGGTAAATCACAGAGGGGGGAGGGGGTGGGGTGTAGGGGTGTAAATCCTCCTAGCCATGACGACGTGTTGGTTGGTGCTAGGCGCGGCAGCTAGGCGTCGTCTGGGCCTGGCAGTAACGTCATTTTTCATCTTATACTTTACGGGTGTGGTAAACTCCGGGGCCGCTGAGGTGAGGTGGAAGGGAGGGTGTGTGTGTGTGGGGGGGAGAAATGAATTATTTGGAAACTGCGAAATGCTAAGGTTTATAAAATCTAATATGTAAATTTGAAGGCAGATATATTTTCTGTATCTTTTTTTCTTCCTTTTTGGTTTTATGTTTTTTCAACTCGGGGAATAAATATGCATCAGAATAGGAGAAGAGAATATAACACTTGGATTGAGTGTGGCTGCGTCCCAAAACGTGCGCATCCATGAATATACCTATGACACTTTGACTCTGAAACCTTTTTCTTTTTCTTCTTTTTTTCTTCATGCAGTCGAAAGGGAATCTCATACATATAATAAACTCCAGTGAAGCCTCCCCCACCCCCCATACGCAGGGTGTGGGGAGGGGAAGGCCAAGGCGACGATGGCAGGTCAACACAGAGCTACAACCTACGCCACAAGCGTGAAGGCTTCTGAAATGATTCGTCATTTTCTCGTACTTGGAGTATTTAAGGCTAGGGTCCCGGGGGGAGGGGGGGGGACTGGGGAGGAGGAGGAAGGGTGGGTTGGGGGGGGGGG
>NC_092289.1:19513277-19550777 GCF_036320965.1 Panulirus ornatus | reverse complement strand
CATGAGCAATATCCTCTGGGGACATACTGGGAGGGGGGTGGGGTGGGGGGGGTAAGTGAAGCACGCTGACACTGCGTCAGCGAGAAGTGACACCAGCTGACTCGGCTGGGTAAAAGGGGGGGGGGGGGGTGGTGTCAGCTAAATGATCATTGATCAGCTGACGATTGGCTGTGAGGTCAGCAACAGATTGGGGTGAGTAACGTGATCGGCCAGTCAGTTAATATGGCGGTCAGTGATTGGTCGAGATGTTCAGGGTGGAAGTCGATGAGCTGATTGGCTGGCCTGTCGAGTGAACGATCAGCTGGTGTTGGCCAATCAGCTGTTGAGGAGGCCAGATGGCCGGTTGCCCAGTCGGCCACCTGGTCGGCCAGCTGTCCTTAACTTGGACAGCTGATGCAATCGGTCATTGCCTATTCTCACCGAGCGTTTTGTGCAACATGGCGTTGTGCAACATGGCCCAGAGCAACATGGCGTTGTGCAACATGGCCCAGAGCAACATGGCGTTGTGCAACATGGCCCAGAGCAACATGGCGTTGTGCAACATGGCCCACAACAACATGGCGTTGTGCAACATGGCCCAGAGCAACATGGCGTTGTGCAACATGGCCCAGAGCAACATGGCGTTGTGCAACATGGCCCAGAGCAACATGGCGTTGTGCAACATGGCCCACAACAACATGGCGTTGTGCAACATGGCCCAGAGCAACATGGCCCAGAGCAACATGGCGTTGTGCAACATGGCCCAGAGCAACATGGCGTTGTGCAACATGGCCCAGAGCAACATGGCGTTGTGCAACATGGCCCACAACAACATGGCGTTGTGCAACATGGCCCAGAGCAACATGGCCCAGAGCAACATGGCGCAGGGCAACATGGCGCACTGGAACACTGTACAACACATGTACTATTCAGCAGACACAATACTTGATCTGACTTGGACTAGCAACACTGCAGGGGTGTGTTGTGTTGTGAACCAGACTACATTGTGCCGCGGGGGCTTAAGATACTGGTCGGGAGTGCGTTGTGCTGTGAGGTTACGACAGGTGCTGGAGTGTGCTGTGCTGTGAGGTTACGACAGGCGCTGGGGAGTGCGTTGTGCTGGGAGGTTACGACAGGTGCTGGGGAGTGCGTTGTGCTGTGAGGTCAAGGCACTGCAATCTTTTGTTCGGGAGGCTTTAATGGTGGAAAGGGGGGGTTTTACGTGTCAGAGAGAGAGAGAGAGAGAGAGAGAGAGAGAGAGAGAGAGAGAGAGAGAGAGAGAGAGAGAGAGAGAGAGAGAGAGAGAGGACGGGTTGGAATTGACAGCCCCCCTCTCCCCCACACGTGCCAACGCTAGACCTGTTGTTAATCTTTGTAGCAAACCACAACTCTAGCCTTCCTCTCATGATCATGACCATCAATAGCTCTACACTCCAGATGCACTCCACGTGTCCTTACACACTCCAGATACACTCCACGTGTCCTTACACACTCCAGATGCATTCTACCCACTCCAGATACATTCAACACACTCCAGATGCACTCCACGTTTCTTTACACACTCCAGACGCAGTCTACACACTCCAGATACACTCCACGTGTCCTTACACACTCCAGACGCATTCTACCCACTCCAGATACATTCAACACACTCCAGATGCACTCCACGTTTCTTTACACACTCCAGACGCAGTCTACACACTCCAGATACACTCCACGTGTCCTTACACACTCCAGACGCAGTCTACACACTCCAGATACACTCCACGTGTCCTTACACACTCCAGACGCATTCTACCCACTCCAGATACATTCAACACACTCCAGATGCACTCCACGTTTCTTTACACACTCCAGACGCAGTCTACACACTCCAGATACACTCCACGTGTCCTTACACACTCCAGACGCATTCTACCCACTCCAGATACATTCAACACACTCCAGATGCACTCCACGTTTCTTTACACACTCCAGACGCAGTCTACACACTCCAGATACACTCCACGTGTCCTTACACACTCCAGACGCAGTCTACACACTCCAGATACACTCCACGTGTCCTTACACACTCCAGACGCAGTCTACCCACTCCAGATACATTCAACACACTCCAGATGCACTCCACGTTTCTTTACACACTCCAGACGCAGTCTACACACTCCAGATACACTCCACGTGTCCTTACACACTCCAGACGCAGTCTACCCACTCCAGATACATTCAACACACTCCAGATGCACTCCACGTTTCTTTACACACTCCAGACGCAGTCTACACACTCCAGATACACTCCACGTGTCCTTACACACTCCAGACGCAGTCTACACACTCCAGATACACTCCACGTGTCCTTACACACTCCAGATGCAGTCTACACACTCCAGATGCATTCCACGTGTCCTTACACACTCCAGATGCATTCTACCCACTCCAGATACATTCAACACACTCCAGATACATTCCACGTGTCTTTACACACTCCAGACGCAGTCTACACACTCCAGATGCACTCCACGTGTCCTTACACACTCCAGACGCAGTCCACACACTCCAGATGCACTCCACGTGTCCTTACACACTCCAGACGCAGTCTACACACTCCAGATGCACTCCACGTGTCCTTACACACTCCAGACGCAGTCTACACACTCCAGATGCACTCCACGTGTCCTTACACACTCCAGACGCAGTCTACACACTCCAGATGCACTCCACGTGTCCTTACACACTCCAGACGCAGTCTACACACTCCAGATGCACTCCACGTGTCCTTACACACTCCAGACGCAGTCTACACACTCCAGATACACTCCACGTGTCCTTACACACTCCAGACGCAGTCTACACACTCCAGATACACTCCACGTTTCTTTACACACTCCACACGCAGTCTACACACTCCAGATGCACTCCACGTGTCCTTACACACTCCAGACGCAGTCTACACACTCCAGATGCACTCCACGTGTCCTTACACACTCCAGACGCATTCTACACACTCCAGATGCACTCCACGTTTCCTTACACACTCCAGACGCAGTCTACACACTCCAGATGCACTCCACGTTTCCTTACACACTCCAGACGCAGTCTACACACTCCAGATGCACTCCACGTGTCCTTACACACTCCAGACGCAGTCTACACACTCCAGATACATTCCACGTGTCCTTACACATTCCAGACGCAGTCTACACACTCCAGATGCACTCCACGTTTCCTTACACACTCCAGATGCATTCCACGTTTCTTTACACAATTCAGATACATTCTACACACTCCAGATACACTTCACGTGTCCTTACACATTCCAGATGCACTCCATGTGTTCTTACACACTTCAGATACATTCTACACACTCCAGATGCACTCCACTTGCCTTTAAACACTCCAGATGCATTCCACTTGTCCATTTCAATCCCGAAAAAGAGGGGGGGGGAGACCACTGTTCGTCTGGTGCCCAGTAACTGATTACCTGTTCAAGATGGCGCTGGTAACACGGGTTCAATCCCGGCCCACCATCAAAGCCGTGCCTTCCCGGCAACGAATCACATCGCTCACATCAAAGGTGTCAAACCACACCATCCCATCCCATTCTCAAAGAAAACGAAAAAGCATAATACAGTGACTTCAAACAAATTGTTTTCAATGCACCGCCCCAAATGTAACAATCACAGGGGAAACGGAGGGTCTATATATATATATATATAAAAAAAGAGGGAAAAAGAAGAAGAAGAAGAAGAAGAAGAAGAAGAAGAAGAAGAAGAAGAAGGAAGAAACGCCGCCATGTTTTTATTTTTTTTTTTACTGGGGGGTCTGTAAAGCCAGAACACAAAATATTACTTAAGGCATAAGAGTTTCCCGATGGAGGCCCGGCCCAGCCCCCGAGCCCGCGCCCCGACTCCCTAACTCCCTAACTCTCCACTAAAAACGAAGCCATTGAATCCTAATGTACTGTGTTCCCCGGTGCTTCATTACGACCCTTGGTTTCTCCCTCCTCCTCCCACCACCAGCACCCGGATGTGCCACTACTTGCCTTAAATGCACTCGCTAGGGGGGGTTTAAGTGACACCAGCAACGCCTACGTTACCGTGTCCCCGGGAACCCCACGGGCTTCGAAGCGTCGCCTGAGGGTGTGTGTCTGTGGGGTGGTTCGCTCGGTACGAAGCCTCCGGTGAACCCTCGAAGCGCGGCTTCGAATCGTTCCCAAGGTTCGTTCCAGGCCGGTTCTCGTCGACGGCTTGACCGCCCGGGACGATGGTTCGGGTTACCGAGGCTGGCAGCCATTCTTTCTAGACGGGAAATAACTTAGCCACTCACTGTGGTGGCCGGGGCGGGGGGGGGGGGGTAATGGAGGTGTGGAGGAGGAGGGGGTGGTGTGGGGGGGTTGCAGGGGTGTGGGTATGAAGGGGGTGAAGGTGAAGGGGTGAAGGGGTGAAGAGTGAGGGGGGGAGAGGATGAAAGACGGTAGACTTGAGGTTTAAGCGAAACATTAAAACACGTTTACTTCTGGAACGTTGTGTGTGTGTGTGTGTGTGTGTGTGTGTGTGTGTGTGTGTGTGTGTGTTATCATCTCCTTGCGCAGCGTTGAATTCCTCTGTTTTCCTTGTATTG
This sequence comes from Panulirus ornatus, assembly GCF_036320965.1. Lineage (NCBI taxonomy): Eukaryota > Metazoa > Arthropoda > Malacostraca > Decapoda > Palinuridae > Panulirus > Panulirus ornatus. Next base: position 19,546,181 of record NC_092289.1, on the reverse strand, counting down.
AAGAAGCATCCTGGCATTCCTAGTCAAAGGAGAGTGTCAACAAAGACAGACAGACAGACAGACACAAAGGCACGTAAACACTGGCATATTGGACATACTTCATCACACACACACACACACACACACACACACACACACACACACACACACACGAAGCTTGCGGACACACACGCACACACACACACACACACACACACACACACACACATACAGACAAAAACCCAAACACATATATACAGAGAAAACCACTGCTATAGGCTCGCTCGCCAGAGGGGGGGCAGACCTACATCAAGTAAACACACAGGAGACTCGCTCCGGTGAAGGTCGTAATTAACCCCAGGATATTGCCACAGTAACCGTAAAATTCCATCTCAGTTTGAGAGGAAAAACAACAACAACAACAACAACAACAACAACCCACAACATCATGATATACATTCCGGACTGACCAACCAACGTGGACCAAATGCGACGAGGCTTCGATAATACAAACTGGATTTAGCGTCGGACGCAGTCGAAAAGATGATGTGGTGGTGGTGGTAATACAAGCAACCTCATACATAAGATACTCACTTCTCAGAGAGAGAGATAGAGAGAGAGAGAGAGAGAGAGAGAGAGAGAGAGAGAGAGAGAGAGAGAGAGAGAGAGAGAGAGAGAGAGAGAGAGAGAGAGACCGCGGCTCGCATGACTCAAAAAAAGAAAAAAAAAATGGATAATCAAATCAAAGTCAAGAGGAATGTATGTAGGTGGTCTAAATGGAGAAGGGGGGCCACACTCACACAATCATTAAATGGACTTGAGATGACGAGGGGAACATAGTAAGTAACTTAGTTTAGATAGAAATAGAATATCAAAAGGAGATTTCTCCATAGCATGAACTATAACCCTGGATCAATTCATGAATACGTATGAAAAAAGAGAAAAAGATAATATCAATATGCTCACTTCCAAAACGGGTTTCGACCTCTGTACCCATAGCAAGATGATTGGAATGAATAATCTCAAGCAATAAGACCTCGAATTTCTTCCGAGAAAGAAAGTAGGGAGAGGCACCGGAGGTGGAGAACATCCGACTGGTTCAGCGTGACAAGTGGGGTGCCACCAGGCTCAGTTCTGCGACCCATACTCTTCATTAATCATCTTTATCAGTGACCTGGGGACAACGCTCACTGGTTGGATTTCACAAGTCACAAGTCATACGAATTTGGAAGACACAACAACCCAGTTAAAGTGAAGGACTAAAGACGTATTAACAGACTGGTCATCATACTTCAGCAAAGACGAAGAAAAACTAGAACGCATCCAAAGAGGAGCAACGAAACTATTACCCTCTCCCAGACATAAGCTTTATGAAGGAAGACTCAAACATTTAAAACTATTCTCTCTTAGAAATGACAATTTCCAAGGAGATCAAATAAAAATACTCAGGACTAAATGAATTTCAAATCCACACACAAGAACTTTCCCAGATTATATCCCAGACTAAACGAACCACAAATAACAATATGAAATTAAAATGAAGGAAAGATAAAATGTGGAAGTGGGGTAACTTCTTCCATTTTTCGTTTCAGCTGCAGAGTTATACAACACTCGAATGAATGACCATCAGATGTTGTCAATAGAAAGAATTATCAACAACTTTATGTAGGAACGACCAACAAGTGTTGTAAATACGAAGACTCTCAACCAATTTAACTCTGCATAAGAGAAATACTTCAGTGGTATTCATCATCAGTGAATAAACCTCTGTCATAAGAAACACATATTTTTTTTTTTCAACCACACAATTCTTGAATTTGTTTTCGTTTCGGATATGAACCATCTCCCCGGAGAATCCCCTCCCAACACAACAGAAGAAATAATATTCCCCTTCACAGTGTCTTATATGATATCTTCTTCATACCACTATAATGCTCCTTCTTAGCCCTCTCACAAGCGGATGTTGAGCCGGAGGGAGCGGTGGAGTGAAGGGGGAAACCTCCTGCTTTACTGCCCTGGAACTTATGACATTACTACTGTCCAGATAATCCTCATCATGGACCTACATCCTCGCCTCTCCCACGGTCAGGCTTATACACACACACACACACACACACACACACACACACACAACAACAAAACAAAAAGAAAACAAGAAAACAGCAGAGCCTCTCTGTTGCGAGAGGGAAAGGGGTGCTGTAACAAAGGAACGTAGCACAGCCCTGCTTCTCCCAGGGGCTGGGTTATAACAAAGGAAGAGGATAACCCCGGCAGTCTGAGGGAAAGGCTATATAACAAAGGAACATAATTTGTATGAATATTACGTTAGCGTTTAATAACACAGTCTATGGTTCTTTACTTGGATTCGTGGGCGGGCGTGCGTGCGTGTGGGCGTGTTGTGTATATGCGATTACCATTCGTGTGTGTTATATGGGGAGAGAGATTTTACATTCGTGTCGCCCCCGTCTCTTAACCTTGTGCATACGTAGCATGTCTTCGCTCACGAATACACACACAGTAGGTTAAGCCAGGTACCCATTTATGGACCAGTTCTGAGGGAGGATGAACACCCGAGTTGGGTGTGGTCCGACTGTCACGCACAGGGTTCGAACCCATGCGTGTCCAGTGGGCTGGCTCATGGTGTGGTGGCAATTACCTATATGTACATAGTATAGACGGGGAGGGAAACTGACACTCGTGGGGGCTCCTATCTATACTCATATAACGTCTTGTATTCCAAGCATGCTGTCTGCATTAACCATATCCTTAGTGTGTGTGTGTGTGTGTGTGTGTGTGTGTGTGTGTGTGTGTGTGTGTGTGTGTGTGTTTATAACTTCTCACCAGATCCATCGAACACTCACCGCCACATACCTCATCGTACACTGGCACCACCCCGGGCACCAGACACTGGCTCTGATGTACTGTTGGCGGTTGTCAAATTATATACGACCCTTTTTACATAGTGCGCCCAGCGAGGCAGAGAGGTCGTACCGTCGCGCTTAAAGGCCGTAAAGTCATGATCAACGGGTCGTACCGTCGTGCTCAAGGGTTCTTACCGTCTTGCTCAAGGGGTCGTACCGTCGTGCTCAAGGAATCGTACCGTCGTGTTCAAGGGGTCGTACCGTCGTTCTCGAGCGTCGACCTTACGTGCTCGAGATGTTAAAATGTTACGAACACTGTGAGTTTTATATCACGGTGTGTGTATATATATATATATATATATATATATATATATATATATATATATATATATATATATATATATATATATATATATATTCTTGCCTCTCACGTATAAGACCAATCTTCTCTCCCACCCCCCCACAACCAACTAATCCACCTACCTCTCACCAATCATTACCCTACACCCCTCTCCCTAATCCCCTCTCCCCTCATCTTTTGGTTTCCTACCCTACCCTACACACCCCCCATCCAACCATCTGTGGGATACGCCCCTTTCTCGACCCCGCGTGGTTCTGGTGACCCGTTTGTAAACTTGCTTAAGATCAATCTTCCAAATACTTCATGGTCACTAGGAGGAAACAAACAAACAAACAAACAAACAGATTAACAATAAAAGGCTAAAGTCTTCTTTTTTTATTGGTGTTTCCTGAGGACGTCTGAGATACAAGTCTCTCTCTCTCTCTCTCTCTCTCTCTCTCTCTCTCTCTCTCCCTCTCTCACCGGGACGCTGGAAATGAGACGCACAATTCATCCGGTGTTTACGACCAGCAGAAAGTCCCGCGCAAGGCAAACTCCGTCGCCATTAGCGAACTCTATGACACATTTCCTCACACACACATATAACAACGAAAGCAGGATACATCTAAACAGATACGTTTGTTAAGTTTATTTTTGCAATAAGATTCCTCGAAAAGTTAGTACAGCGTTGTTTACTTTTTATTATATACATATATATATTTCCTTGTCTTGTTTACGGAACATACTACTACTACTACTACTACTACTCTCTCTCTCTCTCTCTCTCTCTCTCTCTCTCTCTCTCTGGGGCAGCAGCTGGCCAGGGTTCTCATAACTACTTTATATAACATCCCATTTCTCTCTCCTCTGATGGATAACTTCACACGACGCTTCAAAAAACAGGCCCCATCAATCCATCCCCCTCAAGAGTTTGTCAGTTTTCCCAAATTTCAAACCAGATCTTAAATTTTTCGGGGTAGTAAGAGAGAGAGAGAGAGAGAGAGAGAGAGAGAGAGAGAGAGAGAGAGAGAGAGAGAGAGAGAGAGAGAGAGAGGGGGGGAAACCTTTTCCCGAGAATTTATATAGACGTATATACGTATATCGGAGGCCACTTGCGAGCGTTAATATATAACACTATATATATATATATATATATATATATATATATATATATATATATATATATATATATATCTCACAGCTCGCAGCTTGTTACAAACTTACGACTTACGACCGTGACTTACAACGACTTTAAAGTCCACACTTCTGCCATGGTGCTGCGCCGCGGAGGGTCCGGGATTCGAACCCCGTCTCAAACACTCGAGGGCCGGGATGTGCATCGCCGCCATGTAGGGTGCGAGGGTAGGTACATGAGCCCCTCAACCCAGTCCACCTTCTACGGGGAGGGAGGGAGACACACACACCGCCGACCTCCTCCCTCACCCGACCTCCCTCACCTGACCTCCCTCACTCGACCTCCCTCACTCGACCTCCCTCACCCGACCTCCCTCACCTGACCTCCCTCACTCGACCTCCCTCACTCGACCTCCCTCACCCGACCTCACTAACCTGACCTCCCTCACCCGACCTCTCTCACTTGACCTCCCTCACTCGACCTCCCTCACCCGACCTCCCTCACTTGACCTCCCTCACCCGACCTCTCTCACTTGACCTCCCTCACGACTGATTGCGTTATGATCCTGGGGCAAGGAGAGAGAGTGAGCCGGGGGGGGGGGGGGGGGATGTCCTTCCTCCCACAGCGTATCGGGGTCACGAGAGATGGCGTGTGGTGTGACGTTACGAGCCATAGACGGGTTACTGTCGTAACGCCATGACCGAGTGGTCACGCTGCTGCTCCCTTTCCCTCCTTCCTTCCCCTCTCTCTTTGAGCATAACGACCACTGGACACGACTTTACGACACCTTTGAGCACAACGTTACGACACCTCTGAACACGACGTTACGACCCTTTGAACACGACGTTACGACCCCTTTGAGCACGACGTTACGACACCTTTGAACACGACGTTACGACCTTTGAAGACGACGTTACGACCCTTTGAAGACGACTTTACGACCCTTTGAGGACGACGGCACGACCCCTTGAACACGACGGTACGACCACTTCAACACGACCGTATTGTCAGTCAATGAAAACGACGGTGTTTCGATCCCATAGCACGATGGCCTTGGCCTTTGACCTGACCAACCTAAGGGTCAAGTTCAAGACCTGTCGTATTCCAAAAGGGTCTAATGGCTATTAGCAGTGAAATGACAACACGTCCAGAACCAGGACCAATCATGACAGACCCCTCCAAAAAAAATCTCTCTCAGCCCTTTAACACGTGGTGTCCACCAGAATAATTTTTACAAAAAAAGACAAAAAAACCTGACAGTATTTTGCCATTTCACTACGAAATAAATAAAAGAAAAAAAAAATGAAATCGCGTCCGATTACTTTCAAATACATGTTACGCGTGGTATCAATATTTTTTTTTCTCCATACTTTTAAATTTGGACAGGATTCAATCAAGCTATTGTGGTACTAGAAAATGAGATATGGGGTCGTCCCCATGATGGAAGGGGGGGCGGGGGGGGGGACTTAAAAACAATTCAGCACCAGTGTTGACCAGACTGACAACCTCAATACACTGCAGGCAAACACATATACACGGCAAAGTGAATTTAATTTGCCGATGATGAAAAATAAAACCAGGAAAGAACAGAAAACGCGTTTATAATAATGATAATGTTGATAATAATAATAATAATAATAATAATAATAATAATAATAATAATAATAATAATGGTAATAATGATAATAATAATAATAATAATAATAATAATAATAATAATAATAATAAAAATAATGGTAATAATGATAATAATAATAATAATAATGATAATAATAATAATAATAATAATAATAATAATAATAATGATAACAATGATAATAATAACAATGATAATAATAACAATGATAATAATAATAATAATAATAATAATAATAATAATAATAATAATAATAATAATGATAACAATGATAATAATAACAATGATAATAATAATTATAATAATAATGATAATAATAATAATAATAATAATAATAATAATAATAATAATGATAATAATAATAACAATGATAACAATAATTATACTGATGATACTAATACTACTACTAATAATGATGATAATGATAACAATAATGATAATAATAAAAGCACAGCTTTCTAGGTAAGTGAGTAAACTCCACCTAGACATTATAACACACACAGGCACAGACAGACACAGACACACACAAACAGACACACACAGACACACACACGGACACAGACACAAACACACAGACACACAGACACACAGACACAGACACACACAGACACACACACGGACACAGACACACACACGGACACAGACACAAACACACAGACACACAGACACAGACACACACAGACACACACACACACACACACACACACACACACACACACACAGACACACACAGACACACACACGGACACAGACACACACACAGACATAGACACATACATACACAGACACACACAGACACACACACAGACACACCAGACACCACCCTCCACTACCCCATCTCCTAAGCCTCCTAGGAGAGCTAGGAGCTTCGACAGACATCTAGGACACCTATATCTCCTCTTCCTAGGGCGTTTGCTAGGGGAAGGTATGGGATCCAGTGGGTCTATTTCGATGGTAATAGGGTGCGTGTGTGTGGGGGGGAGGAGATGGGCCGGGGAGGGCAGGAATAGCTGGGATGGGGAGCTATTCATCTGGGAGATGTGGGGTGTGGGTGATAGTGTGGGGGAAAGACACCTTGCAACCCACCGTGGGTGAGGACACACACACACACACACACACACACGGACACCACGGACGTTCTGTTCGTGCGTCACGAAATTGCGATCTCCCACGGACGGGGACGTGTTATTCAACACAACCCCGTGGTTGTGGGGTTGTGTTGTGAGGTTGAGATGCTGGGTTGTGAGTCCGTGCCGTGGGCCAAGAGGTTGTGTTGTGTGTTGTGTGGGTGTATTGCATGTTTTGTGAGATTGTACCTTATGTTGTGAGGTTGTACCATGTGTTGTGAGGTTGTGCCATGTGTTGTGAGGTTGTGCCATGTGTTGTGAGGTTGTACCATATGTTGTGAGGTTGTACCATATGTTGTGAGGTTGTACCATGTGTTGTGAGGTTGTATCATATGTTGTGAAGTTGTACCATTTGCCACTGTGGGTTGTAAATGCTCATATATCCCATGTTCAAACTCAGTATAACAAAACATACCCACACTATTTTCAGGGAAGGGAATAAAAAAAAAAAGAAATTCGCCAAAATATTTCCAGTGAAGTTATATAGGCGAGCAGTTTCGCTAGATATTTTTCAGTGAGGATATCACGATTAGCAACTTCGCCAAAATATATCTGCTGATGATAATATGACTCGTATCTAAATTCGCCAAAATATATCTGCTGATGATAATGTGACAAGTAACTTCGCCAAAATATATCCTTTGATGATAATGTGACAAAGCAACTTCGCCAAAACACATCTTTTGATGATCATGTGACAATGCAACTTCGCCAAAACACATCTAGCAAATAAATTCGATAAAACATCTCCAGCGAAGATAAATAAGACCAGTTTCTTCGTGAAAACTGAATTATTAGACTCCAGGATTCGAATCATACTTGAAAGGTAATGAAATCATACCTCGCATGAAGACACTGGGGGAAAATGGCCCGTTAAATTAAATTCTTTTTCCCGCCTGGCCATTTTGACGAGTTAAGGGCGAGCAGTAAAAAGGGTAATTATACCAGTGCCTTGCGTCGACTTCCTTGGTAGAGTCGGGAGTAAATTAATCTTCAAAAGATTATACTCTCCGTAAGTCTTGAATGTCGGAGAGGATTATCCCTGGGTTTAAAATCATAAACCTCGGGTTTATAATGACATACCAGCCTCTAACGTGAGGGAATCTTGGGTTTAATTTTCTCTTTTCTTTCTTTTTTTTTTTCAAGTCTTGATTGATCGCTCGTGAAGACAGTCAGAGGCAAGCCAGTCATTGTCCATGGGTCTTAACGTGGTCAGTTGTGCTCAAGCCACGGTGGCTTGGTTAAGCTGCTATCGGCTGTGTTCAGAGCACAGCTGTGTTGGAGTGGTCCGACCCTGGAGTGGATGTGCTGGACTGGATATCTTGCCCTCCTGTAGTATCATTTTCCAAAAGAAGGAACAGAGGAAGGAACCAAGTGAGGATTTTTTTTTTCTTTTTCTCGAAAGGCTCAGTCGTGTATTCATGAAGGCTACCTAGCTAAGGCAATGAGATCAAGCAGGTTACTATACATATATGGACTTTCTTGCCCTAGGAAGCCCTTCTGTGGAGTTGCCGCTGCTCCCCAGGACACTGGCCACGTCTGCCGGGCGAGACTACAGATCAAGAGGCGTTTGGATGGTATGTCTGCTTGTGTGAGGTGAGTGTAGGTCAACGAAGGAGTCAATGTTCAGCATTTTTCAGTGTGAAAGATACATCTTAAGCACGACAGGTCCTGTGTGTTGAGTCTGTGTTTGTAACGGTGGAGGCAGTTGTGGGTGGCGTCCGGATGGATGGTCGTAAGGGAGAAAGTGTAACACGCACATGCCTGGGGAGTGTAGTTTCAGATGAGTGTGCGTCTGCTGTGGGGGGTAAAGTTTGAAATGGAATTGAAAGGAGTATTTTTTTATTGTTGTTCCTGTTAAGTATTTAGTATGTGTGCGTCCTTCGTTAGCATCATGTTTGTCGGTGGGAAAGAAGAGGGGGGAAGGGGGAGTGTGTGGTGGGTGAAGAGTGGAATCTCAAAAGAAAATATTCCTAAAGTGTGCAGCAGGAATAAGTATTTTGGTCCCTACTCGGTGGATGGTGGTTGGCTACGGCGTGTTTTGTGTGGGAGGAGTTAAGGGCGTCTGCAAGGAATTGGGTGGCGAGCATATTGAAGTGAAATTGTATTGGGAGGATATTTCTGTTTCAGTGCGCTGGTGCTCAGCCCCTGCAGTTACGAGACGACCAGTGATATTCTGAGGGGTTTCTTTTGTGTTGGTCTATAGTCATGTTTTGCCTTTGTTAGGAGTGGACGACCAGGTGGGTGAGGAATGGCAGACGGTGGAGCGGATAGGATCACGTGGAGGAGGAGGAGGAGGAGAAGGATTCGACACCCTCTTCAAAACTACGTTCTTCGCATCTGTCTACATTTCAATACATTATTCATTTATCTATATAGTGTAAAAAAAGGAGAACTTGTTTTACTGTTTACGCCATGGTGAGCTGAGAGCCTGGCTATGTTTACTCCTTCGTGAGCTCAGAGCTTAGCTATGTCGTCTCTAATATTTCTTAATGTCGTTGAGTACAACACTGTTGTATCCCTGGCTATGTACTGTGCAGAGAGGCGATAAAAATGCCTGGCTTTTTGCCCTGGTAACGAGCTTCGTGCCGTGCTAATATGGTCCTTAGATTAAAAAGAGCAGCAACTTGCATGTTATGAATGCTAATGTGTGTGTGTGTGTGTGGAGCAAGAGCCCTGCACTCCGTTATGAGGTAGTCTCTGTATCAAGGGCTGACTATGATTTATAGAAGTGTGGATAGTGCTAGAAGTGGAGGGGGAGTCGGACCAATCAGAACCCTACTCGCTCAACAAAGATCGCTCTGACTGGTCAGGTAGGTATAATGCCTGAAATGGGGGGTTAGACTAACCAGAACCTTGTCGCACCTACAGTGCCATTCTGATTGGCCTATCCATGTCGCGGACAATGGAGGGCTGGATCAACCAGAATCATTCTCGCCCGATAAATCTATTCTGATTGGCCTAGTAATACCGTGGAAATAGTGTGGTTCGGACCAACTAGAACCCTTCCTACCCGACAAAGCCACCCTGATTGGCCCACTAATACCAAGGAAGTAGTGTGTTTCGGACCAACCAGAACCTCACCCCGCTCGACAAAGCCATTCTGATTGGGCCGGTAATACCGCTGCTCTTTTGTTTACGTCCGTCGATATCACGAGGCGATACAATGGTGTCTTTTGTGATGTTGCTGAGCTGGCGATGAGCCCGGGGCCTCCGCCGCTGCTTACCCAGCCGAACGCACCGCCATAATGACTCACCATTATTGGTAAATGCTTCTTGACGACACACTCCTCCGAAACGGGAGAGAGAGAGAGAGAGAGAGAGAGAGAGAGAGAGAGAGAGAGAGAGAGAGAGAGAGAGAGAGAGAGAGAGAGAGAGAGAGAGACCAAAACCGGACGAGACTATTGCCGACGCATTCATACCCTCGACATTGTGAACAATGAAGACGTCTACGTTTCTGTGAATATCTAAGGTCACGTATGGTCTTGAATACGGACGAGCCTGGCCACCATACGTAGACGTCGTGCACTGAGCTGTACAGAGAGAGAGAGAGAGAGAGAGAGAGAGAGAGAGAGAGAGAGAGAGAGAGAGAGAGAGAGAGAGAGAGAGAGTTTGCTTCATCTGGAGTGTACGTCAGGCATGGGTGATGTGCGACGACTTTGATGCCGGAGAGTTTTGCGTCGATCGACTGTCTTGTGGAGAGGGAGCTCCGACGGACTTGTTAATACGGCGGTGCAAAGGCTACATGGCGTCGCGACACGTCTAATCTCACCTCGTCTAGAGACGCTGGGGATCTTGTTGTTGTTGTTGTTAGGGGGGGATGATACTCGTCACTTTCCCCCAACGACCTTGGTTAACGGTTGTTGAAATCATCCCGATATGACGAGTGGAGCAGCCAGCTTTCTCTCTCAGCGCCTCAGCATTCTACCCAGCCAGGAGGTGCTGACAGCTTTCTACCTCAGCGCCTCAGCATTCTACCCAGCCAGGATGTGCAGCCAGCTTTCTACCTCAGCGCCTCAGCATTCTACCCTGCCAGGAGGTGCAGCCAGCTTTCTACCTCAGCGCCTCAGCATTCTACCCAGCCAGGAGGTGCTGCCAGCTTTCTATCTCAGCGCCTCAGCATTCTACCCAGCCAGGAGGTGCTGGGTGGCGTCAATCACCTCACGGGTTCCTCTCACACGATCTTAACGTCATGGTACTCAGTCTCATCTAATCTCAAAGACTACATCTCAGTCCGTATTGGTGTGTCTGATGAGGTGGGTTGTGGAAGGACAAGACCAACCAGGAACGGCTGGTAAAGACAGTATGTCTGGCAATCTGGGGGAGAAGCTTTTACAGCTGATTACCTTCCTGGTGTCTTGCGTCAACATGGCAGGCTGCCTCGAGATGATGACAATGGCCGTGACGAACCATCGGCTTTTCCTCCTCTCCTCCTCTCCCTCCCCTCCTCCTCAACTCCCTTCCCCTCCCACCTCATCCTTCCATGCGGCCCACCTGCCCACGACGTCAGTAGAGCGGCCCACCTGCCCACCGTGTCCACGCCAAGAGAGCGGCCCACCTAGCGGACACGGGCAACTGGGCTCCACAAACCGGCCGCTCCAGTATTAGATTTTATACTTAGGCTGGTAATCCTTCCCAAGCTTTTGTTAGCCGGATATCGATGGCGGGAACCGGACAATACGGCAGCGGCTGTGATCGATACTGCTTCGCTGTCACCCCCAGCAGCGGGCCTCCTCCTCCTCCTCCTCTTCCTCCTCCTCCTTGATATTCGCCTGAGTCTTCCTCTTCCTCCTCCTCTCCTTATCATTCGCCTGAGTCTTCCTCCTCCTCCTCCTCTCCTTATTATTCGCTTGAGTCTTCCTCCTCCTCCTTGTTATTCGCCTGAGTCTTCCTCCTCCTCCTCCTCTCCTTATTATTCGCCTGAGTCTTCCTCCTCCTCCTCCTCTCCTTATTATTCGCCTGAGTCTTCCTCCTCCTCCTCCTCTCCTTATCATTCGCCTGAGTCTTCCTCCTCCTCTCCTTATCATTCGCCTGAGTCTTCTTCTTCCTCCTCCTCCTCCTCTTCCTTCTCTCTCTCTCTCCTTCTCCTACTGTTCCACCATCCTTCCTTCCCATTACTTTGTTCCCCCACATATCCCCTCTCCCCCTTACCCTCAAATTTTGAGCCTTCATCACAGGCCAAGCTCAGCTGTGGCGAGCTGCTATGTTCATCCTGTGGGAGTTGGCACAAAGGCAATACTGTGGTTACAAAAGACCCTTTGTCAGAGAGGCCCCTCCCCCCCTCCTCTCCTCCTCTCAGTACCCATGTAATTATTACATGTTAAAACACTGGGTCATTACATAAGCTCAAATATCCTCTCTTTTTTTTTTTTCCCTTCCCTTCCCTCCCTCCCTGGCCATATCATCAACCTCATCACCTTAACGCATATGACGGGTACCGTCTGGATCCTTCAAGTGTCTTAAGCAATTAATAAAAACAAAAAAGTGAGGTACTATCTCAGGTCTTTTACGGGGTTCGATGAAGTTGTATGTTTTCCTCCCCTCCTTCCCTCCCTCTTGCACCATCCCACCCCGCCCCACACCTCCCACAAGGTGGGGAGTTTCTCCCAGGCCACTAAGACGTGTGGATGTTTAGTTCACATCCCTGTCCCTGATCACGTGTTAACGTCTCCCTAAAACTGCTTAGCGACATGACCTTTGATCACGGAACGGTGAGCGCATCCTGTAGTGGAAGGATGTTTACGCTTTCTTATATAAGCTAATGATGATGTTATACGTTCTCATGTTACGCTGATGTTGTTATACTGTCTCATAATCTACTGACGTGGTTGTCATATTTTCTCATGACATATTGCTGTTATACTTTTATACTTTGTTATAATATGCTGATGTTGTTAAACTGCCTTATTACTCTACTGACGTGGTTATTATATTTTCTCATAATATGTTGATGTTATGCTTTGTTATAACAAGCAGATGTTGTTAAAGTATCTTATTACTCTACTGATGTTATAATAATTTCTTACTTATCTTCTGATGTTGTTATACTTTGTTATAGTCTAGTGATGTCATTATACCTTCTCATAATCTACTGATGTTGTTATACTGTCTTACAATCCACTGATGTTATAAAACTTTCCTGCGGTTGTTATAATTTCTCCATTCTCTTTGTCTTTTACTATAATTCATCTTCATTCGCTTTCTCATTTCCTCCCATCCTTCCTCTCTTCTTCCTGCCTCTTCACCTTCTTGCCTCCTCCTCCTCCTCCTCCTTCTCCTCCTCCTCCTCCTCCTCCTCCTCCTTCTCCTCCTCCACTTCCTCTCTTCGTTTAGCAGTAGTCACGTAATTGGCAAGTTTTCATGTGTCGTTTACCGCCGCCTCGTTGACCACGCCAGCAGGAAGGGTTCAGGCTGGGCAAGTAACCCGTGACGGGCTGCGTTACGTCCTTGTGACGGAGTGTTCCGTCCCTGTGACGGGCTGGGTTACCTCCTTGTGACGAAGAGTTTTAAGTCCCTTGTGATGGGTTGGGTTACGTCCTTGTGACGGAGTGTTCCGTCCCTGTGACGGGCTGGGTTACGTCCCTGCCTCGGACCGTTTTACGACCACCCTGTGACGCATAACGTGACGTTACGTAACAACAACAGAAACGAATCTCACATAATGAACGTCATATTCCTCATCTTGGCAAACAAAACAAATAAATTCAACAAAAACAGACGAGCTGTTAACAGAAGGATTTAATTGGAAGTTTATGACAGAATGATCATATGAACAGATGAAAGAGGGTAAATAAAAGACTGTTGCAGGGGGGGAGGAAGGTGAGGTCCTTGTGTTGTAAGGGGGAAGGTAAGGTCCTTGTGTTGCAAGGGGGAAGGTGAGGTCCTTGTGTTGCAAGGGGAAAGGTGAGGTCCTTGTGTTGCAAGGGGAGAGGGTAAGGTCCATGTGTTGCAAGGGGGAAGGTGAGGTCCTTGTGTTGCAAAGGGAGAGGGTAAGGTCCTTGTGTTGCAAGGGGAGAAGGTAAGGTCCTTGTGTTGCAAGGGGAAAGGTGAGGTCCTTGTGTTGCAAGGGGAGAGGGTAAGGTCCTTGTGTTGCAAGGGGAGAAGGTAAGGTCCTTGTGTTGCAAGGGGAAAGGTGAGGTCCTTGTGTTGCAAGGGGGAAGGTAAGGTCCTTGTGTTGCAAGGGGGAAGGTGAGGTCCTTGTGTTGCAAGGGGAAAGGTGAGGTCCTTGTGTTGCAAGGGGAGAGGGTAAGGTCCATGTGTTGCAAGGGGGAAGGTGAGGTCCTTGTGTTGCAAAGGGAGAGGGTAAGGTCCTTGTGTTGCAAGGGGAGAAGGTAAGGTCCTTGTGTTGCAAGGGGAAAGGTGAGGTCCTTGTGTTGCAAGGGGAGAGGGTAAGGTCCTTGTGTTGCAAGGGGAGAAGGTAAGGTCCTTGTGTTGCAAGGGGAAAGGTGAGGTCCTTGTGTTGCAAGGGGAGAAGGTAAGGTCCTTGTGTTGCAAGGGGAAAGGTGAGGTCCTTGTGTTGCAAGGGGAGAGGGTAAGGTCCTTGTGTTGCAAGGGGGAAGGTGAGGTCCTTGTGTTGCAAGGGGGGAAGGTAAGGTCCTTGTGTTGCAAGGGGGGAAGGTAAGGTCCTTGTGTTGCAAGGGGGAAGGTGAGGTCCTTGTGTTGCAAGGGGAAAGGTGAGGTCCTTGTGTTGCAAGGGGAGAGGGTAAGGTCCTTGTGTTGCAAGGGGGAAGGTGAGGTCCTTGTGTTGCAAGGGGAAAGGTGAGGTCCTTTTGTTGCAAGGGGAGAGGGTAAGGTCCTTGTGTTGCAAGGGGAAAGGTGAGGTCCTTGTGTTGCAAGGGGAAAGGTGAGGTCCTTGTGTTGCAAGGGGAGAGGGTAAGGTCCTTGTGTTGCAAGGGGAGAAGGTAAGGTCCTTGTGTTGCAAGGGGAAAGGTGAGGTCCTTGTGTTGCAAGGGGAGAGGGTAAGGTCCTTGTGTTGCAAGGGGAAAGGTGAGGTCTTGTGTTGTAAGGGTGAAGGTAAAGCCCTTGTATTGCAAGGGGGAAGGTAAGGTCCTTCTGTTGCAATGGGGGAAGGTAAGGCCCTTGTGTTGCAAGGGGAGAAGGTAAGGTCCTTGTGTTTCAATGGGGGAAGGTGAGGCCCTTGTGTTGCATGGGGAGAAGGTAAGGTCCTTGTGTTGCGAGCGGGAGGGGAGGTAGAGCCATTGTATCTGAGTGTGGGCAGTGGTATTGTAATGGGCGGTTGTGGAAGGAGGGTGGGTGAGGGTGGGTGAGGGTGGGTGAGGGTGGGTGGGAAGGGCTTTGTGTTTGGTGTAGAGTGGTAGGGGGTTTGGCGTGGAGGGGGGGGGGGGGGGGTTGTCACCTCCTCTCACAATATTCATAACAATACCGATATTACTCTCCTTTCCCTCATATCTGAAGATTCACTCACATTCATATTTATCTATTTATTTCACTTTGTCGCTGTCTCCCGCGTAAGCGAGGTAGCGCAAGGAAACAGACGAAAAGAATGGCCCAACCCACCCACATACACATGTATATACCTCCCATATATATATATTTCTCTCTCTCTCTCTCTCTCTCTCTCTCTCTCTCTCTCTCTCTCTCTCTCTCTCTCTCTCTCTCTCTATGCGTGTCCTCTCCTTCCTCATTCTTCCTCATTCCTTCACCTCACTGCCAGCGCCGCTCCTCCTGCTCTCGACCTTCCCTCATTACCCTGCCCCTCACGAGGTCTAGCCAGCCACCACCTCATGCCTCTATTGTCGTCGTTTCCGTAATGGTTTAAGTTAAGCTTGGGGCGTCACGCCCGTCAGCCAAGCTTACGCTAAACTTAGTTCGCGGAGGGGATATACATCGAAGAGACGAAGCTAGGACGCCATTTGGACAATCACATGTTTACCAAATGGCGTCCTAGCTTAGTCTCTTCGATGTATATCAACTTACTGTTATATTTCTCTCTTGTGTCTCCCCTGATGATGTGATTATTACACGAAAGTGCACTTGGGAACTTTTCGTGTTTCATTTTCCCCGTGGACTCATAGGAATATATATATGTGTGTGGCCTAGGGAATGGATGTGTGCGGATACAGCTCCTTCCTTCCTCCGTCCCCGGGGCTACCTCGCCGACGCAGGAAACGGCGATCGAGTGTCAAACACGTATCGTGTATCGGTCAACCTTACCCGTACACTACCGGTCTACTCCCCCACACCAGGGAGCACGGAGCAGGTCAGGTCAGGTCACATAACCCGGAACCTCACAACAATAACCCCAGAACTCCATACATTCCCTCGGAGCACTGAATTAAATGAGGAACTCCATAAATAAATTATTATTATCAGTTATCAGTTACGAGGTAGAACCACTTGAAGGGAACTGTGTATTATACAGTGGGTGGTAGTGGTGTTTGTGTAGTCGTTTGTAGCAGTCATGACAAAGATGCTGAACCCAATTAAACTATTTCTATTAAGGGGCCTCGGGATCTGGCGAAGGAAAACATTCCAATATCGAGCACATGGCAACTCGGCGTGTGACGTCACAGATGGCGCGGAATGCAGAGACCGCCGGCGTAATTAGATTTCGGGTAGAACGGGGGTAAGCGGACGCGAAGACACGGCTTATCTTTTTTTTTCCCCCCCCCGTTCCCTTGTCTCCCCCTCTCTCTCTCTCCCCTCCGATCACTGGACACTAATGTGAGTATTTAGGGCGAAATGTATTTCGCACGACCGATGCGTCATTCAATTTCCGTAGACACAAAAAAAAAAAGGGGGGGCTAGAACGCCGCGAGATTTACCCTTTAATTTTAACCCAGCGCCCGGGCCCCCAAACTCAAACTTGCTGACTCCAGAGCCATCTGTCGGACGCGCTGCAAAATTGAACCTGAGCTTGTGTGGGGGGGGCGCCTTCCCTTCTCCCCCCCCCCCTTACACAGGGGGGGGGAGCCTCCTCCCCCCCCCCCTACACAGGGGGGGGGGCCCTTCGCCCAACCCCCCCACATCCACCTGCGCCAATGCATTATTCATACCAACGTTTAATTCACAACAGTTACCGGTCCTGGTAGCCACCTTGGGTGAGGTGTGAGTGAGGGGAAGACGGGACTGGCCGGGAATAAGATTATGAGGGAGAGATTTTAGGTGGGAGGGGGCATATGAGGGGAAATCGTAAAAATGACAAGATTACGTCACTTTGTGACTAAATGATGGATTGTCATTGCACACACTCCCCTTTTTTATTTTCTTTTTTTTGAGCGGACGCGTCTCTATTTGCGAACGTGTTTCTATTTGACGCTAAAGAGATGTATATTTATATAGGAACGTACACCCTTTTTGAGCGAACGTGTTTCGACAACGCTAGGAACGTAATTTAGAGGAAAGAAGAATGATATCGTATTTCTTAATTGTGAGGACTCATGGCGTAAGTGAGTTACGACGGAGAGAGAGCATCAGCTGACGCAGCCCTGGCTATGACGGAGTGACGTAGCGAAGACGGGCAGGATCATTACGTGACGTAACTTCCTACTGCGGTAGACTTATGTGACGTAAGTATGACGTTGCGGTCGACTTATGTGACGCAACTATGACGTTGCGGTAGGCTTATGTGACGTAACTATGACGTTGCGGTAGGCTTATGTGACGCAACTATGACGTTGCGGTAGGCTTATGTGACGTAACTATGACGTTGCGGTAGGCTTATGTGACGTAACTATGACGTTCCGGTGGACTCTTGCGACGTAACTATGACGTTGCACCTATGTGACGCAACTATGACGCTGCACTTACGTGACGTAACTATGACGAAGCACGTGACGTAACGGTGACGTCAGGGGATACGACACGCCTCCGGGGGTCAAGGATTATGCCACGTCAAACACCACGGATCGTATCACAGACACGGTCGATCGATCATGTTACGTAATCACCCATGATAATCATATCACAGGTTCATCAAACGAACTTAATTACTTAATTACGACAGCGGAGGAAGGATGTCGTAAATTGTAACACACGGTTCCCCCATTTTCTCTAAAGATGAACATCTCATGGTTCTTCTAACCCTCGGTGAACGTTCTGCATGAACAGGGGCAGGTCACGTGACCTGCCTGCCCCGGAAACACGGGGGTGACGACCCCCCCCCCAGAGAGAGAGAGAGAGAGAGAGAGAGAGAGAGAGAGAGAGAGAGAGAGAGAGAGAGAGAGAGAGAGAGAGAGAGAGATTGTCGGTGTGATGAGGCTAAGCTGAAAAACACTCACAAGAATCTTTAAAAAAAATAAAAAAGCAGTTTAGCTTTTAGCTTCCACGGTGGCAGCTAGCTATGGGCCAGCTAAAAAAGAAAAAAAAAAGCAAAAAAAAGCGAGCTTCTGTACCGGGAGACGAATAGGATTACAGAAGATTACAGAGGGGGTGGGGGGGGGGTGGTGGTCTCTGTCCGGGCAGGGGGGGGGTCTCTGTTCGGGGGTGGTCTCTGTCCGGGCACGGGGGGGGGGGGGGATTACAGGCCTCGCCCGTTACATAGTTGGTTCATTACAGTCATTACAGTCATTACAGTCAGCCACAAGTCGTGCTACACTGAAGAAGACAGCTGCGTGATGTGTGATGGTGGCGAGAGTGTGCCAAGCCACGTAAACTGGGACATGGGTTAAGGGTGGGACATCACATCCCATCATCCCTGGGACCTGGGTTAAGGCTGGGACATCACATCCTCCCTGGGACCTGGGTTAAGGGTGGGACATCCCACACCCCTGGCGTGAGTCCCTCTTTCTCGCGACCTGTGACCTGTGGCTATTGAAGGGGCGGGGGAACGGCAGCTCGAGGTCAGGTCACGGTGTGTGTGTGTGTGTGCGTGTGTGTGTGTGTGTGTGTGTGTGTGTGTGTGTGTGTGTGTGTGTGTGTGTGTGTGTGTGACGGATGACTGGGGGAGGGAGGAGGGGAGGGGAGGGGAGTAATCCCCCCCTCCCTACAAGCGTCATCTATCAAATGGTGTCGTCAGCAGTGGCTCTTCTCTCTCTCTCTCTCTCTCTCTCTCTCTCTCTCTCTCTCTCTCTCTCTCTCTCTCTCTCACACACACACATACACACACACACACACACACACACACACACACACACACACACACACATACACACACACACACACACACACACACACACACACACACAACACACAAAACCACTCGTACATGCGAGGGACAATATCATATTTACATAGACAAAAAAAGTTTACAATAAGCGTCAGATATGAATATAAAAGAACAAACAAATAAACAAACACAAACAACCGCCACCATCCCACTTCTTAGACAATGTTTACATCTAAACACAAACACAAAAGCTGCCATATTTGTTTTCCTTTTTCCTTTTTCTTTTGGGCTAAAGAATGAATGTCACAATTTGCCACCAAGTTGCTCAAGTTAGCTTGGATGTTATGACTGAATACTTGTATTTAAAAATATAACCCTTTTTGAAATATTTTTTAATTGCATTACTATATTTCTATATATATATATATATACTGAGTTACAGAGTTCGGACGATCAGCTAAAAAAAGCTTATATATATATATATATATATATATATATATATATATATATATATATATATATATATATATATATATATATTTTTTTTTTTTCTCTCAAAATGTAAATAAGTTTTTTAATAAGCCTCTGGATTATAAACTCCCTTAAAATAAATGTTAATAAATATTTTAGTAATAACTGTAGTGAGACACGTGGGTCGATTTATTCTTAATAACGGAAGGGGAGCACCTGGCTTGGATGGTGCCTGTATTGGCTTGGAAATTAATTCTAGAAAATCTTATGACCTGGGATTACACACACACACACACACACACACACACACACACACACACACACACACACACACTTACCATACTGCTTTTATTAGCCATTATATAAAAAAAAAATATATATATATATATATATATATATATATATATATACCACCCGTGCATATCCTGCACGTCGAACAAGGCGAATGAGAAGGGCATGAACATGGGACCAAAAAAGTGAACCCTTCCTTCCTGTATTATCACTTTCTATAAGACGGAAACAGAGGAAGAGGGCGTGAAATGTTCCTCTCTAAGTCTCGGGTCGCCTGTTCTTGACGCTACTTTACGATAATAATAATAATGAAAATGATAATAACATAATGCTATTACTACCACTACTATTACCACTACTACTACTACTACTACTACTACTACTACAACTACTACTACTAATGATAATAATGATAATAATAATGATGATAGTACGTAGCGTGTCGAAATATACTTTTCAGATTCGAAACAAAAGATATTTGAAATATTCCGATTCTGACGCTGATATTGCTACATCGACAGAACGTAAGCTACAAATGTGTCTGCTGATGTCAACAAGCAATCCAGTAACACAATATATCAGAATAATGTCTTTTTTTTATTCCTCTAGCAGCCAGGGGTGGGGACACACATGGAGCTTTGGCATACACTCTACCATTCTCTAGTGTGATAAATTATGAGGTAGAATATTCCATCAATACATATTCCACAGGTAAGGGTCTGTCTATCTATCTATCTATCTCGATCAATAATGACAAATGACAAGGCAACACAGCCTTCCATCTATTGAGCCGAACATTGTCGACAGGCCATTGTACACACCATGGCTTATGATACGAAGGGACATTTAATCTGACATATTCCATAGCTCACACAGAACCGTAATTCACAGACGAAACGCAAGCTTTCATCTGGAACACAGAGGTATATATATATATATATATATATATATATATATATATATATATATATATATATATATATATATATATATATATTACAATATGTGGCGTATATACTGTACCACATACACATACACACGTAAAGCTAAGCCATGAAAATACATCCATGTATATCCTATTCAAGGTATGGGGGACAATGAAATTGAACACCAATACATGTGCTAATCATTCGTTTAGACTTAGATATATATACCAAGGTCATTTCCTTATCATAGAATATCATTCGGATAAGATTTACCATCTAAACTATGACCTGTGGCTTGCGTGGTGGGTGTGTACAGGTCATACATCGGCCCAATATACTCACGAAGTGTGATCAAACTTGTGTGCTGTGAGCATAAGACACGAGAGCGATGGATTTTGGGAAAAAGATCGGATTCCATGCTATCGTAAATCATGCATTTTAGGAGTGAGAGTAAAGATTAAACGCCTCACAATTCGTGTCCTACGCTCATAACACTGGGAAAGCGACACTCACAGACTGCCCGAAGGGAATGATGGGTCAGCATGACAACAAACTTACCTGGAAAGAAAGAAAAATTGGTTAATTAAATCTTACATTACCATAACCTAACGAGGTAGGTAGCGTGTGTGTATGTGTGTGTGTGTGTGCGCACATCAATTAACATCTGGAGGGCACGAGTGAAACAATACCTCCGCGCGTCGGACGCTCGACCCTGGTCAAACACTTTGTTTACATCAAAGGCCGCTCGGCGTTGGGTCACATCTGCGACGGTCGCATCTCGTCCGTGCCACTAATAACTTCAGGAGCATATAGGAAAAATTATCTATATACGTCGTATTCACAGCTAAACTAACCTGCCTTGCCTCTATAATATATTATGAACTCCTATACAAGCGGTCTATAACTTTTCATGGGTGTGGGGAAGAGCGTTTCGTCTCGGGGATGGGAACTACGAAGATGCGAAACACCGAACACTTTTTGGTAATCTACGGCAACAATTTTGTGTAGTGACGGTTCTCCTCAACAGATGGCGCTAGTGTTGGGGATACATGTCGTCTGCTTATCTGCTTACCAAATTGTCCAACGATGGCTGGAAGTACTACAAAGCAGCAAAAGCCACGTCACACACGCCATCTAGAGAGAAAAGCGAAGGCGACACATCCGTCTCCCGTTTTCCATCGTGTTCCTCTTAATTCTCTTCTGCTATAACCATTAGTCTATTGTGGGTATGATTAACCCATCGTATAACAAATCTGGACTGTTTTTTGGCACTTGTCTTACCATAACGAAGTAAAAATGGATGTAGAAAATCTTATTTGAATTTCTTGCGCATCATTAATTATTTTTTTTTCCCAAATATTAACTATACAAGATATTTTTTTTTGAGCAAGATATGGGAATGCAACTTTATTATCATTTACACAATAAAGAGATCATGCTGGATAAACGAAAAGCGATAAATGATTAAAGAAAGTCTTTAGTAAAAATCTTGAGCACGATGTGAAATGAATGATAGATTATAAGACACATACGGAATTCTATATATTACAATAAATGACTTTTACATTACAGATATAACTATGTAAATAACGCATTAACAATGAAAGGTAAAATCATATACATCATTTACAAAAGATTTATCGTAAACGAGAATGTAAAGATAATTTGATAACGAAAAGATTCGATGGATCGAAAAAAAAATATCCAACACTAGTTTGAAGCTTGCTCAACAGATGGCTCTGATAAGAGAGTATCTGGCAACATTTCGCGTTACACATACTACTGTTCATTGCGATACAATATTCCAGTCTGTCTTGTATAATCTCTGCATGGAGTTAACTCGGAGCGATCCGCGTCCCCAAACACTTTATAATATATACAGAATTACGACAGTTTATTATCATAATAACAATAATAATAATAATAATAATAATGATAATAATGATAATAATGATAATAATAATAATAATAATGATAATAATGATAATAATGATAATGATATCAACAATAATTGAAATAGGACAAATAGGAATATTAATGAGTACAAAAATGACAATGATAGGTAGGGAGCAACACCTTTATGTATTGTTATGGAAGCCTCTTCCATATTTTCGCCTCCTGTAGTATAACAAACACAGAGCCTGTCTCTAGACATTTGTTTAACACCTGAAATTTACCAAACAGTATCTATCTATCTATCTATCTATCTATCTATCCATCTATCTATCAATCTATTTATCTATCTACCTATCTATCTATCTATCTATCTATCTTTCTATCTATCTATCTAACTATCCAACTATCCAACTATCTATCTATCTATCTGTCTATCTATCTATCTATCTATCTATCTATCTATCTATTTATGTCAGGGGAAACAGTTGGAGGTTATCTAAATATTCTATTTTTCTTTCCTGTCAAGTGAATAGATGATCAACCACACAAATGAACGCTGAGCCGAAAAAGTTGAACGCGAATGGAACGAATGATCACTCGGGCACTGAGCCAGACATCTGACCCGACCAAATTGAACGTCTCGATGATGAACAGCCAAACGCGCCAGCGAACAACTCAACGCAAAAGGGTGTGAACAAATGATGAACGCCCGAGGGAACGAGTGAACGCCCAAGTGGACAGTCGGACCCCGGGGGAACGTGTGAACGCCCACCCCGCAAAGGTAAGAGGTGGTTCGGGAGGGAGAGGGGGATAAGGGGGGGATTGAGGAGGAGGGGGGGGAGGGAGGGATTGAGGGGGTAGGCTGGCGTACAGAATCCCCGGGCCGGTGAGGGATTTTCCGGGTCATCTAATACCCCCCTCCCCCCTACCCCCCCCCCACAAGCTTGTTGCTCGCACGGGGGGGGAGGGGGAGGGAGGGGAAGGGGATTTAGGGAGGGAGAGAGAGAGAGAGAGAGAGAGAGAGAGAGAGAGAGAGAGAGAGAGAGAGAGAGAGAGAGAGAGAGTGTGTGTGTGTGTGTGTGTGTGTGTGTGTAAAGGGGGTAAGGGGGAATAGGGGAAGGAGGTGGTACCTCTGTATGGGATTTCATCGTTCATATTCTAAGGTCATATTGTCTCCCAGTACTAAGGTCATATTGTCTCCCAGTACAAAGGTCATATTGTCTCCCAGTACAAAGGTCATATTGTCTCCCAGTACAAAGGCCATATTGTCTCCCAGTACCTCTACTGTAGGGCGATCAAGATTGAAGTCGAGTTTGGACACCCTCAGACACCCACACACATGTTGCAACCCCTTGAGTACGACGACTTTACCCCTTGAAGACGACGACTTAACCCCTTAAAGACGATATCTTGAGCCCTTCAGTGCGACGACTTAAAACCCCTGGAGGAAGATGACCTCACCCCTGAATACGATGACTTATAGTCGTCGAAGCGAAGGGGTTTCAGTCGTCACACTGAAGGGGGTTCAGTCGTCACACTGAAGGGGGTTCAGTCGTCATATCCCAGAGGTCAAACCAGGCAAAGATATTTTTTCCCGCTAAGTCCAGCACCAGCCTAGCAGCGGTGACCATCACATGACAACCGTGTGGCTGGAACCCTCATGAAATATGTGTACGTCATGAGGGGGGACCTGGCGCGACCTGCCTCATGACCTGGCGTGTCTGGTCAGGTCATGTCAGGTATCACCTGTGAACCAGAGGAGGATCAGAGCGAGTGGGGAGATGCCAAAGGAGTTGGAAAGAAAAGGACGAGATCCCATCAAAAGAATGGTATCTATAACTCTGTAAGTCAGCTGAGCATCATCATAGAGAGAAGAAAAAGGCATCAAACTCTCTGTCACCGTATAATGGGCGCGAGAGGAGGATCGGGTTAGAGTACAGGACGATCCAATCCTCTGTAGACGCAGACTGAGGAAGGAAGCCGTGTCAGAATACAGATGACTGTAGACCGTGACGGACAAAGGGTCAGACGCCATGATAAGGGAATCCAGTCGTTTACAGAACCCCAGATCTGGATCACCGTGGATGGGAGGAGAGAACAGAGGCTTCCGTTACCTGTAATGTGAGAGCCGAAGTTGAGGCAGAGGATCAGGGTGGGACAAAGAGGATCCAAAGACCTGGAATGTTAGTAAAAGGAGGATCAGACGGCGCTGAGGGAATCCAACCCTCTGTATAAGTAAGAGGCCGGCCACGGGTAGTAAAGGGGATCAAGTCATCAATGCCTGCGAGATGTGGGAGAGGGATCGAACCCGTGTAAAGGGAATCCAACCATCTGCAGAGCCCCAGGGAATGCCAGCCAGGGGATCAGAGGGGAGCTAAGGGGATCCAGTCGCCTATGGGTAGGAGATCAGGCGGTGATTAAAGGAGATTAAATGCAAATATAATGAGAAAGTGAGTAAGGGGAAACACTGGCGATGAAAGGAGAGTGATATGGCGAAGTGAGAGGATCAGGGCCAGTAAGAGGAGAAAAGCAGTGAGAGGATCAGGGACTGTGAGAAGAGAAGAGCAGTGAGAGGATCAGGGACTGTGAAAGGAGTAGAGTTAGTGAGAGGATCAGGGACTGTGAGAGGAGTAGAGTTAGTGGGAGGATCAGGGCCTGAGAGAGTATCAGGGCCAGTGAGAGTATCAGGGAGCCCCTAATCCTACTGCCCCTTACCTCTTTCTTCCCCTAACCCTCTTCACCCTTACGTAAACCGTTTATATTAACCCATCAACAAGATGTGTTTACATGTATACAAACATGTATAGTCTCGTAAAGTAATACATACATATACTGACACCAGATTGCTCACATATCCACAAATCGACTTCCATACACACAAACATACATACATATATACGCACATAGCTACATACATACACAACATGACACGTACAGTCACACACGCATACGTACATGCACAAATGCATATATTCATAAATACATACATAAGTTCATCTACTAGACTGAGGACGTGTCTTGTGTGCGTGTGTATACACAGGAGTAATACATATAGTATATACAAGCATAAGAGACTGGGCAACACAAGTGTAAACCTCTCTCCTCTTAACACACACACACACACACACACACACACACACACACACCCTTGCCAGCACCAGCTTTCCAATAAAGTAAAACTTTTGGCAGAGTGGATGCTCACCTCCCCAGAGTAAGGGGGTGTTGAAGGAACGAGGAACGAACCTGCTCACAGCAAGGTGGTGGTGTTGGAGAAACGAGGAAAGAACCTCCCCAGAGTGAGGGGGTGTTGAAGGGACGAACCTCTCCAGAGTGAGGGAGTGTTGAAGGGACGAACCTCCCCAGAGTGAGGGGGTGTTGAAGGGACGAACCTCCCCAGAGTGAGGGGGTGTTGAAGGGACGAGGGGACGTTTTCCCTAAAAAGGGGGACGGAGTGGGGGCGGGCTTTGGAGGGGACAAGGGAACGGACAGGTACCGCAAGAAGAAGATAAAGAAGAAGAAGAAGAAGAAGGAGAAATGGCCTCGTAAGTACGATCCCCTCGCCGGGTGATAAAAGACTTTGGGTCTTAACGTCACTCCTCATCCTGGTGGGGCTTGTCATGATCTTGACACTTGCAGGAGGTGGGGAGGGATGGGGGAGTGGGGGAGGAAGCCATAGAGGCCCCCCCCCCCTACAAGCTGGGAGGGAAGGGAAAAGCAGGAGGGAAGGGAGAAGCAGGAGGGAAGGGAGAAGCAGGAGGGAAGGGAGAAGCAGAAGGGAAGGGAGAAGCAGGAGGGAAGGGAGAAGCAGGAGGGAAGGGAGAAGCAGGAGGGAAGGAGAAGCAGGAGGGAGTTTTCCTAGCATGACGTCACGCAGTTTTTTTGTTTCCTTGGCCCCTGCTGGCAAAAGCTTATCTTAACACCTCTTTCTTGTGGGAGCCATCAGCACCTGGGGAGGGAGGGGCAGTAGAGGCTTCCAATCCTACCTACTGTCATGGGCGAGTGGCACGTGTGGTGTACGATCCCCCATGGACGATCTGTTTATGTCCACTGGTGACAAGGTGTTGGATCAGCCATCAATATGACGAGTGGCACTAGGTGGCCAGGTGGTGGCCACCCCTGGGTTAGGACACTAGGGCCAAGTGGCCACCCCTGGGTTAGGACACTAGGTGGCCAGGTGGGTACCCCTGGGTTAGGACTGGTACGTATGACGTACCATGCTACCACCGCCCCCGTACCGCTGTACCCTGCCGGTATGTAACCTAGTACCCTAACCACACTGTAACCTAGAACCTTTGTACCATAGTACCCTATATGTATATGTGTGTGTGTGTGTGTGTGTGTGTGTGTGTGTGTGTATACGATGGGGTGTATAGGTGTGTATATGTGCATATGTGAGCGCGTATGTATATACATGTGTATGTGGGTGGGTTGGGCCATCCTTTCATATATATATATATGTATATATATATATATATATATATATATATATATATATATATATATATATATATATATATATTCATTTCGGTATTTTCCACTTTTGGTGTCAATTTTCATTTCAATGATCACAGACATTCTCTCCGCAGACTTTGGGGGAAACAAAAACAATTTTCAATTTCTTTTTGGCATTATTTTCCCTCGCGGCGTTGGAACGGTTTTTAGTTTTAACAATTAGCTGGGAGGCAAACCCGAAAATATTCTCCTGATTTTGTTTTACGATTTTCTTTATTATTTTAGGCGAGGAAATAATACTTCTTCCACTTTTGGGGTAAACCTGTTTGAGGTAATCGCTTCTCGGCCATGTTGCCTTTGAAATAGATATATCATTTGGAATGGAATAGACATTTGTGAGAATTCTCATCACCCCCATCCCACACAGCCATTAGATCGGGTCTACCCGGCTTTTAACGTCCTAACATGCCCGTTAGACAGAGCCACCTCCTCCCATCCAGTCTCTCTACTACTGCTGCAGTGTTCTAACATTGTAGCTCACCTCTCGTCCCGCTCACATCTCCAGTGCTGCCCCTAGAGTTATGGGCTAGCCTCCCCTTCCATATAAATCTCCACGGCAATACTGTATACACACACACACATACATACATACACATTCCCTCAGTCTCACTTGTCTGAACAGTACATGTACTATATCTCTCTATCCTCTATCTATCTATCTATCTATCTATCTATCTATCTATATATATATATATATATATATATATATATATATATATATATATATATATATGAAGATACATGACTACATGCATGTCAACGGCAAACGTGTCAGTGTACATAAATAAGTAGGTACCTGTTCATGTGAATGAGGTGAGGTGCGTACGTGCCACAAGGCCGTATTCTCTAAGTACCAAACGCTCGTCCGTGCCACGAGGCCCGTCCGTACCCTAATACGTACCTCAAGGCACCCTACAGCCCCAGTACGTACCACAGGATCGTCCTTACCCCATACGCAGCACAAGGCACCTCCGTACCGTGTGCGTATCACCAGCACTCTCTGTACGCAGCACAAGGCACCTCCGTACCGTGTGCGTATCACCAGCACTCCCCATACGCAGCACAAGGCACCTCCGTACCGTGTGCGTATTACCAGCACTCCCTGTACGCACCACAAGGCCCTCTGTGCCTTGTGGTGCGTACATCGTTACGTGCTGTGAGCCACAGAAAGACTTCCTTTTGTTTTTTTTTCTTTTCTTTCCTCTCCTGTTGGCTCACTGAGGCAAGGAAAACAAAGGACACCACATCACAGGAGACAACACATTGTCTTATTTGTGTTTCCCTCTGAAAGAAAAGAGAGAGAGAGAGAGAGAGAGAGAGAGAAAGAAAAAAAGGAGGAAAAACAGTGATAAAGAGAACGCCCCGGGCTCTAGGTAGACGAAGGAGAGGAGATAACAGACAGACACACAGGACGAAAAAAAAGAGCCAAAGGATCGGGGTGAAGGATAGAAGTGATGAACGAGGATAGAAGGAGATGGTACCGGAGGAGTGGTTGCACACTGGAGTGAGAGGAGAAGGCATACTGGAGTGAGACTAGGTGAGGATAGGGATGATGGGTTGAGGTGGATAGGCAGAGAGAGAGAGACTAATTTACCGGAAGGAATAGGTCGAGGAAACTGGAAAGGACAGACGAGAGAGGTAGACACGGGAGAGGCAGACATATGATGCTGATTGAAATGAAGTAAAGATGAGCAGAGATCAATCAAAAAAAGAAGATAATAAAAGAGTCACTCTTTATCTAGATACAGAGATAGATTCATACATATAGATAGTCTAGTTTCTATGCTGTATTCCTTCTTGGACACCCAGAGTGTTTCTCATAATGGCGGGGTTCTTATTTTCGTTTACAACAATTTTTCTCGTAAAGTGGGTCAACACATCATCTTGCAGGACAAAAAAAAAAAAAAAAAAAATCTTCCCCAAATGTTATTCTGGCGTTGTTCTTCCTTCTGACTCAGACTGGAACGTATCCGATGAACATAAGAATAATTCCCCCTCGTCTGAAGGATAGACAGACGCGAGGCCTCGCGACGGCACTAGGAAAACTGAAGGCTACGTCTTCTGGTATGATTTCCAGATGGTGTTCATGACCCTCCCCCTTCTTTCCACCTCCCACCTCTAGCGAAGCGACCTGTGGTGGTGTCGGGTGAGGTCACACGAGGGCCAGGCGATCATGACCCGTGAGAGGAGAGCCTTTTGCGATATATCAAGCTGCCGTCAGGTGTCGCGCCACGGGCTCTGTGAGCTCCAGTGACTCGCTCTTCTATTGTGTGCTTGGCACAGGTGTGGTGTTTTGCTGTTTACGCCGAGACACCATCAATTTAAAATGCTTTTGTGTTCTTCTCTTGTGTTCCTCTAGGGACCGTTTTGTGTGGTGGTGGTGGCGGTGGTGATTTCGCCAACACACCCTCACCGCTGCTGCCGTCAAGTCTCCAACATTCCTTTTTGGCGAGGAAATTCATAATCTATTCTGGTGTGGTGTAGCGACGGCCGGTCGGCTGTCAGGGGCCGAGGTCATTGTTCGTCAGGATGTTGCTCACGTCTTTTGTTACCTGTAAAGTAGATTGGTAGGACAGGAGGGTGTTGGGGAAGGGGGTGGTCAGGGCGAAGACGAACGTCCTATGGGTCACTGTAGACAAGGTCGCCTTCCCGCAGTCTCCTCCGTGGGAGGTTGGTCCATCGTGTGGGTCTGGAACCCATCCTTTTTTTTCCTTAGGGCACAGTCGATGGAGGGAGGTTTGGAAGCCTCGCTACGGGTGAGGGTGACCACAGCGCTTCGAGGAGAAGATGCTACCGCTCGAACTAATCAGATCTTCCGGGTCTCTTGTTGGACGACGAGACCTTCGCTTGATACAACCCTTCTCTGAGTCGGTCATCACTAGGGAATCATTCGGGATGAAGGGAATGTATCATTCATTTCAGCGACGGTGTGTGTTATTCAAAAAAAAGGCTGAAACTAACTTTAAAAAAAAAAATGCCTGTGGTTCAGTTCCTGAAGTTATGGTTGAGGAAGAGCGGGAGGGGCGTTTGTTCTTTGGGGGGGGGGTTAGAAGGGGGGGAAGAGGAACCCCTCAAGATGTGTGTGGGGACCTCGTGAGAGAGAGACGCCGTTCACCATCGCCTCCTCCTCCTCCTCCTCCTCACCGTCAACACCCGCGTCAGGGAAGGGACGATCATCTCGGCCACACTCACCTCAACAGGTAAACTTCAAAGAGTGACCTTCTTGTTCCTCCATCTTCTTCTTCTTCTTCTTCTTCCTCTTCTTCTTCTTCTTCCTCTTCTTCTTCTTCTTCTTCTTCTTCTCCTTCTTCTTCTTCCTCTTCTTCTTCTTCTTCTTCTTCTTCTCCTTCTTCTTCTTCTTCTTCTTCTTCTTCCTCTTCTTCTTCTTCTTCTTCTTCTCCTTCTTCTTCTTCCCCCTCTTCTTCTTCTTCTTCTTCTTCTTCTTCTTCTTCTTCTTCTTCTTCTCCTTCTTCTTCTTCTTCCCTCCCTCCATCTGGATTTACCACCTCGCCTCGCCCTCCCTGGTTGTGCGCGTCGTCCGCGCGGCGCCAGAGGTACTGTCGCTGCCTTGGACGTCTTTGTTTACGCAGCGGCGCACGTGAGAGTTATTAAAAGGGGGGGAGGTGGGCCGAGAGCCACCCCTCCCCCCTCCCGACAGGTGTCAGCCATTATAGCCACCATCCCAAGATCTGATCAAACGACTTGCCATAAGCGCTACAGGTGGGAGGGCGGGCTACGGCGACTACAGGAGAGACTTTGTATACATCCTTGGGCTGCAACATCATCATCCAATTGACGAAAGCAAATACAATCTCGTCAAGGACCTTCTCCCTCTCAAGGAGTCCACCATATTCCTGCTACTGTTTGTAGCGCAGTTTTGAAGCCACGCTGGATCCCAACAGCAGGAGCCTTGAGATTATAAAACAATACTTCTATATACAGATAGGAAAATAGATGTATATAGATAGATAGGGAAACAGATATAGGTATGTCGCCATCCTAAGCGGGAACCCGGATCTCATCAGCGGTCGGTCCCACGTTCCGGGTTGGGAAGTGGGGAGGCAAGTGACCCTTTCAATTATCCGTGTACTGTATTATGGTAAGGCCCGGATCCCTGCCAGGCCCAGCCACCACGGAGGAAAAACAAGCAACACAGGAAGGGCAGTAGAACCTAATTTCGACCTCCAGTTGGATTCTAAAACTATAGCGAATACATTAAAGCAAATTAGCAATATTATATGTATTCTTATATGACCCAAATTTCGATAGAGGTAAAGCTATTGAGAATGCGTATTGTACGAGAGGAAGAGAATACTGGAAGGCGAGTAGATACTTGAGTTAGAAAATTTCATGAAGCCGAGAGGAAAATGGGAGTTTGAATTTGAAATTCTGATTTAGAGGCACACTAAGGTACAGAATAAAACATCTGGCATGCAAGACGGGGGTTCGAAGCCCGCTGTAGCAAGCACCGAGTGTTTGTGAATTTATAACACTTCCTGTTGAAATTTAATGCAACTATAAATCCGAAAAGAGACAAAAAAATCTACATTTTTTTTTTCTTGTTTACATCTGTTTGAATTTGGAGTATATAAGTTTAGCTTTGTAAGAAAGATGAATGATATGCCAGAGATAACATAAAATAGTGTTATGGATATATATATATATATATATATATATATATATATATATATATATATATATATATATATATATATCCCTGGGGATAGGGGAGAAAGAATACTTCCCACGTATTCCCTGCGTGTCGTAGAAGGCGACTAAAAGGGGAGGGGGCGGGTGGCTGGAAATCCTCCCCTCTCGTTTTTTTTTTTTTTTTTAATTTTCCAAAAGAGGGAACAGAGATGGGGGCCAGGTAAGGATATTCCCTCTAAGGCCCAGTCCTCTGTTCTTAACGCTACCTCGCTAAACGCGGGAAATGGCGAATAGTATGAAAGAAAATATATATATATATATATATATATATATATATATATATATATATATATATATATATATATATATATATATATATATATATATATATATGTATATATATATATATATATATATATATATATATATATATATATATATATATATATATATATATATATATATCATCACCAATGTCATTATCATCATCATTATTACCAGTGGTAGTGGTAGTCATAAAACATATTTGAATGAGCAGGGTAATCATATCTCTGTCCATGAACATAACAAGATAAACCATCGGTCGCGTAAGGTCATTTTTCAAAGCCCCCGACTCCGCAACATAAACCGCCCGGGGGCAATACAAGACGATCCCACGGGCCATTTGTAAGGCTCCCGGCCTGGATGGGTCGATAAGGAACAATTGTTAGGGGTAAGCCGAGGGAAATTTGCCCTTAAATGGCGGGATCATTGAGTATGGCGCGGGAGGCTCAAGATTGTCAATATGAGAGAGAGAGAGAGAGAGAGAGAGAGAGAGAGAGAGAGAGAGAGAGAGACAGAGAGACAGAGACAGAGAGAGAGAGAGATGGCCAGCTGCCAGCCAGCCAGAGCAAGAATGCGTCTCTTAAAAAGCAGGTGCCATCAAGGGAGACCGAGATATGTCCATTCGGGGACCTGAGAGAGAGAGAGAGAGAGAGAGAGAGAGAGAGAGAGAGAGAGAGAGAGAGAGAGAG
>NC_092289.1:19490777-19505777 GCF_036320965.1 Panulirus ornatus | reverse complement strand
CATCAGCACATACCTGGCCACACCGCAGCATCAGCACATACCTGGCCACACTGCAACATGGTCGTATATACCTGGCCACGCTCTCCCGCTGCCCACACACCCGGCCACATACATCCCACCATGCTCACATACCTGGCTCAATTGCACCCTGGCCATATATCTCGACCCACCGCACCACGACCATATATACATATATATCCGGCCACTCTACACCATGACCACATCTCAGCCTCCCTCCACGCGTGGCCACACATCTGGCCAACAGGCTTGGGCCACACATCGAGCGGCGGGAGTGGGCCAGCGTTGGGGTAGAGGCGTCTGAACTGGTTTTTCCCCTCGTATTGGTCGCAAGTTTGAGGAGCGGCGGAGGAAGTGTGGCGACCGCTCGCTCACTGAAGGGAAGGAGGAGGAGGGAGAGGGAATCTTACGATCGGCTTCAATAATGTTGATCGCCAGCCACTGTGGTGGCCAGGGGAGGGAAATATAACATTTGGCCTCACACCAGCGGCACAACACTCGCCTTCCATCTTCATGCCATGAGAAGTGATGGACTGTGGATCACGTTTTGAGATGTGGTTCTCGAAACACGTCACGCCTGCATTCAAGACATTCGTCACGTTGTGTTTGTAGTTACGTACCTTTCTTTTTTCTCAAAAGGTGACGGAATCCGCATTTGATGTGATGCATTTTGATGCCTTTCCACACAGACAATCACCCAGCGAGATGATACCGTAATGTTCAGTGGAGAGAAAGAGAAGGATTCATTCTAAGAAGTCTGCCAAAGGCTTTAGACTTCCCACTAAAGACTAAGTCACCCTGGTTACATTTCCAGTCGCAGCTTATCACCTGCCAAAGCTTAGAAAGGTGTTGCAACACTGAGAAAGCTTGGAAGGCTCTGGGGGAGGTCGTCCATACGACTGAGAACGACTAAGACCGAGGGTCGTGGTAAACACGACTTGGCCAAGTCATGAGTCGTGGTGAACACGACCCCAGTTAAGCTCTGGTCGTGGTCAGCTAAGCACCCAGTTAGTAGTTATTACCAAGCTGAGCCCGGGGGGGTATAACGAGCATAGATGGAGTCAGCTAAGCCTGAACACCAATAAGCTAAGCTTACATACAAACACAGGTAGGCCTGGGGATGGGCGACATGGAATTCCAACCTACACACACACACACACGATGACTATTTTTCCCCTTGGAATATTGAATTCTGGTGTGTGTGTGTGTGTGTGTGTGTGTGTGTGTGTGTGTGTGTGTGTGTGTGTGTGTGTGTGGTTCAGGGCCAGCGGGGTGGATGGTCAGGGCTCCCCTGATGAATGTTCTCATCCATATTCCCTAAACTGACTGTCTACCGCACTCCTCTCCTGGGGGAGAGGGAAGGAGGGGAAGGGAGGGGAAAGGAGGGAAGGGGAGGGGAGAGAGAGACGAGGGACAGGAGGGAGAGGGAGTGATAAAGATGGAAAAAGAAGAGAGAGAAAGTTGAGGCTGGTGTGGAGGGTGGAAGATGGTAGGTGATGGTGAGGGTGTTGGTCATAAGATCCACACTACACCCACGTTGTTCGCCACCACACCACACAGTATACAGTACACAGTACACAGTATACAGCATACAATATACAGTATACACTATACAGTACACAGTATACAGCATACAGTATACAGCATACCTACGTCGTGTTGCCCAGTGCATTCATTCCGGGGGGAAAGAAGATGCGAGGCCATGAGTTACACCCAGGCAGAGTAAATATACTTACCCTGGAAGCACGGTTATGTATTCGCCCCTACGTACACACACACACACACACACACACACACACACACACACACAGTGTGCCCTCACGTCTCACGGATCCAGGAAATGTCTGGCGTTCCACACACACACACACACACACACACACACACACACACACACACACACGCATACTCGCCTGGGGTCAGCCTGGCGAATCGTGTCTCGTCCCCCTTCCCCAAAACCTCTGGTGTCACTCCCTACACGAGTACGATAACGTCACCTACTGCAGAAGCAGTGTGGTGCAGGCGTAGCCCACGTTAAGTCTGAGAGCCGTTGTAGGTATATGAGCCGTGTGTGGCAGCGATGCAGGAGGCGTTGGTCGAAGACACTCTTGTGTTGGGTCGAACGGTCGAGCGGGGTCACATTCGACCCAAATACTCGCAACTGGTGATCTCCTGTGTCTTCCTTTCTCACCTGGTGCTTGAGAACAGCGAACACAAGCACTAGTGTCATTGTGAGGCCGAGATCCCTAAACGTACTTCAATTCCCAGAGCCACAAACAAGGTCTTCATGATGGGGAAAAGTCCCCCTTCCTTACAGCAGCCCTACAGACCCTACTCCCATCAAACAGACCCTACTCCCATCAAACAGACCCTACTCCCATCAAACAGACCCTACTCCCATCAAACAGCCCCTACTCCCATCAAACAGCCCCTACTCCCATCAAACAGCCCCTACTCCCATCAAACAGCCCCTTCTCCCATCAAACAGCCCCTATTCCCATCAAACAGACCATACTCCCATCAAGCCTTAATCCCGCAGTGAAACTCCTAGACCAATGGGGGTCTGGACTGACTCCCATAGTGTAGCGGTTAGCGTTCCTGACCATGACGCACTCACAGGCCGCCCAGGGTCGAGCGCGTAGGTTCGAGTCCTGGTTGCGTCAGTCAGTCCACAGTCAACCCAGCTGTTCATCCATTCCTAGGGGTTGGTCGATATATATATTAAAGTGATAGTCACCCACTCACCGGTGTGGGTTGCCATCATCACTACCTCAACGCTGTGGGTTGCTATCATCACTATCTCAACGCTGTGGGTTGCTATCATCACTATCTCAACGCTGTGGGTTGCTATCATCACTATCTCAACGCTGTGGGTTGCTATCATCACTATCTCAACGCTGTGGGTTGCCATCATCACTACCTCAACGCTGTGGGTTGCTATCATCACTATCTCAACGCTGTGGGTTGCTATCATCACTATCTCAACGCTGTGGGTTGCTATCATCACTATCTCAACGCTGTGGGTTGCTATCATCACTATCTCAACGCTGTGGGTTGCTATCATCACTATCTCAACGCTGTGGGTTGCTATCATCACTATCTCAACGCTGTGGGTTGCTATCATCACTATCTCAACGCTGTGGGTTGCTATCATCACTACGGTCAGTTCACTTCAGTCTGGCGCTGCTCCCGTCATGCCCGCTTGGCAGGTTGTTACCCAGACATATTTTACCGAGGATTACGAACTATTTCATTATCTCTGCACCAGCGGGTGCGTCGTGGGGGGACGACGTAGTGTGTCGTCGGGCCTGTCGTAAACAGGCGGATCCGTCTCATCAAAGAGCTGGAGCTCCTAAGTGTGGAGGCGCGACGTGGGTAAACAAGGTACTGCCCATATTTGGTCGCCATCATTTACCGTGTGTTGTACCATCCAGAGATAGCGAGAGAGAGAGAGAGAGAGAGAGAGAGAGAGAGAGAGAGAGAGAGAGAGAGAGAGAGAGAGAGAGAGAGAGAGAGAGAGAGAGAGCCACTTGTGAACCATCTTATCAACACCTCACTTTACCCGAGAGACCCAGGCTCCCGAGTGCTGCCCAGTTCAGAGCGTCTGTAGGGAATCCGTGTGTGTGATTAAGACCACCGATCCTACTGCAACCACTGCAGTCACAAACAGCTCGTCGACGTCCTCACAACACCTGACAGTGTTCTGACCATGGTATGGCTGGATAGCAACTCCCATCCCGCGTCAATGTCGACCCGATGGCTCGTCCTCCACACTCAAGACATATCCGTTTGACGTCGCTCCACTCCAGTACCTGGCGCCGAACGTCAACCCCTACACACACACACACACACACGCTGGATGACAGGTTTTGCAATGCGTTGCTGTAGACGTTGGATTTATCGATGCCCCTCAGTTACAGGAGCGCTGAGATGAGATGACGTACAGATGCAGTGAGATGACGACGTATGCCACACTTGAAGAGGGCCGGCATCCCTTCTTCTTCTTCCTCTTCTTTCTTCTTCTTCTTCTTCTTCTTCTTCTTCTTCTTCTTCTTTCTTCTTCTTCTTTCTTCTTCTTCTTCTTTTTCTCCATGAGGTCTGGAAGCCTCCACCCAGCTGACGTGCCCCATGCAATAATGAGACTGGTGCAGCAACCCGCTCTGACTTCTACCAAAGCAACAATAATCCCCACAAAGCTCCCCCGTAACAAAGTATTTTGCGAAATACGAATTGAGGATTAATCCTATTGCTCTAACGAGCTACGAGACCTTAAGCGGTGCAGCATTCGTCAGTGGTGTGAGAGAGAGAGAGAGAGAGAGAGAGAGAGAGAGAGAGAGAGAGAGAGAGAGAGAGAGAGAGAGAGAGAGAGAGAGAGAGAGAGACCCCGAGCGCCTTCAGCCAACAGACTCCCTTTCTTTCATTAGGTTTGATATCACGTCTCGAATTAAGAAGCGAAGCTGCTCATTCTTATTTATAGTCCCCCTCCTCCTCCTCCTCCTCCTCCGCCACCATCTGCCAGGCACACTCTCTCCCTGCCTGACCTTGACACCGACTGCCTCCCACCGTGCCTTCCTAACCACACCACCCCTCCCGGAACACCACACACCCTCCCCACCTGGTGCACACACCGACGCACGCCGTCTCGCGGTGGTAGAGTTCCACTGCATCCACGACCACAGAGTTCTACCCTGGCCTAGCCAGAGCCATCTACCCTACCATGGCCGATTCCGTCCGTCTGGCAAAGTAACCCCACCAAACTGGACACTTCCCATGTGCCTCCTCCCTTCCAGCACTGGAATCAACAAGATCACAGCCTCTCTGTGAGGGGTAGGAAGCTCTCGCCATCACCCACTTCCTCTTGCTTCCCTCCTTTCCGTAAGCTTCCTTGGGCTCGTAACTGAACGGTGGGAAGTTGTATACATCTTCTTCAGCAGACGTCTACCGCCATCTATCTACCTTGTCGGCTTTATCTACTGCGGCAGAGAGAGAGAGAGAGAGAGAGAGAGAGAGAGAGAGAGAGAGAGAGAGAGAGAGAGAGAGAGAGAGAGAGAGAGAGAGACGCGCAAGACCTCTACGGCTCTCACCTTCGTTGGCTTAACCGAACGCTTTCAACGAAGTCAACCAACCCCCGACCTGGTCTTCCATGGAGTCAAGCAACATCGAGCTGCAGAGCAGTGTCATTGCACAGGTTACAACAACAACAGAAGAAAGACTTTCTTCCGTGAGCGTCGTCAATATTGCACGCTTCCCGGGAGCCATCTCCATCTAACCTTTCGTCCTCACACACCTGTGACGCCCCGCGGGGCACGGAGATGGCACCCAAATGCCTCCTTATCCCCGTACAAACGACCCTTCGATGGAATATTGTTCTGGCTCGATGGCGTAGCACTCTGACGGCGCCTCAACCACCGTTATCACGCGATGGCGACAACCCTCCCGAACTCCGTCGCCCGCCAGGACGACCCGCCGCGGAGCTAGGCTCACAACCACCTGGGTCACCGTCAAGCAAAGCCACTATCGTTGATCATGTGCGAATTAGCCCTGCTCCCAACACCTCTCGTACTCCCGGCTGTCTCACGTGGGGGTTGACTAAGAGGATCCTCCTTGTGCTTAGAAATGGAGGGAGCGAGAGAAGGAAAGAGATGGGAGAATGGAGGGGGAAAAGGTGGCTTTAGGGCATCGGGGCTTGAACATTCAGGAGGGTGAGAGGCGTGCACGGGATTGAGGATCGGCGTGATAAATAGTCTGTGGGGCCTGGCTGTAGATGGTGGGCTATATGAAGACCTAAGACACCACACACACACACACACACACACACACACACACACACACACACACACACATCTTCAAAATCAAACTCAAGACATCCTGAGAATAAAAATCACGACCCAACAGAATCCTTGATATCAAAATCTAATTAGAATAAAGACCTCAAAATCAAAACCTCCTCAAAATTAGAAATACCTCAAGACCATAGTCAAGGACACCTCTCTCAGAACACCTCAAGACCACAGTCAAGACACAACCCCCTCCTCCTCAAAATCAAAATCAAAATCAAACACTTCCTGACAAATAATTCAACCCCCGCTTGAAAGTCAAGCCCCCCCCCCCCCCCCCCCCACACACACCCCCTGAGGCACACGGAAGACGAAATGGACAAAGCCCTCGAAGGCCCCCCCCCCCCCCCCCGTGAGTCGGCGAGACGACCCCCGAAGATAAAGGGGTCGGTGACCTACATGGTGGATTTAACCTGAGAACTTCCTCCACCCCCACCCACCACCTCCTTCCTCCTCCTCCTCCTCCTCCACGCCTCCACCACTCCTGCCAACCCTCCCCCACCCACACACACACACCAAACTCTCCGACCCTCCGTCAGGAGTTGTTGTCCTCCTCCTCCTCCTCCTCCTCCAACACCTGCTGTTGCTGCTGCTGCTCCTCCACACAACCTCCTCCTCCTCCATCCCACGACACACATAGATCACTTACCCCTTTCTCCCCCCCTCCCCCATCAAGGCTTTCAGGAGAGAGAGAGAGAGAGAGAGAGAGAGAGAGAGAGAGAGAGAGAGAGAGAGAGAGAGAGAGAGAGAGAGAGACCCACAATCCACTTGAGAACGACTGCGCAGGATCCATGATGGGTTGTGATGGGCCTGCCTTGCTTTTGACTTGACCCTTAGATGAAAGATGAAACCGAACGAACCACTGCGTTTCTTATTCTAATTAGTCGAATGTCTTTCAGGCTGACGAGAACAGACGGCTTTACCAGAGGAGAAAGCTGTCGTTCCCAGCTTTAGCCGAGCAGCCGAAGCTGATGAGGACTGTCAACAAAGGAATGCGAATAAAATGTGTATCTAGGATGCTACTTTACACACACACACACACACACACACACACACACCCATATATATATATATATATATATATATATATATATATATATATATATATATATATATATATATAGAGAGAGAGAGAGAGAGAGAGAGAGAGAGAGAGAGAGAGAGAGAGAGAGAGAGAGAGAGAGAGAGAGAGAAGAGAGAGAGAGAGAAGAGAGAGAGAGAGACGATATTAGCCAGATTTAAACCGTTAAACGTTAGTATAATCCCACACGTATACATGGCCTCGGGCAAATGTATTTAAGAACAAACACAGGAAACACTTGGGTCCTGCAAAACTCTCGGCCTTGAGTGTTTCCTTAAGAGCAACACAACGAGTGTGTGTAATGTTGTACAAACACCCGTGTTCCTCCGCCAACAGTATTTGCTCTGCTTTTTCCCCCCCCGTTGTAGGACGCGAGCCTCCCTGTCGCAAGGACATTGCTTCCTTGCGTTCCCGTCGCAAAGCCCGTGGTTCTCTATCGTCCTTTCGTCCTTACGATCCATGGCTTCCTATCCTCCTGTCGTAAGACACATGACTGTATATATATATATGTATATCTCGTCTTAAGACACACGGCTTCCTGTCGTAAGACACACGGCTTCCTGTCGTAAGACACACGGCTTTCTGTCGTAAGACACACGGCTTTCTGTCGTAAGACACACGGCTTTCTGTCGTAAGACACACTGCT
This sequence comes from Panulirus ornatus, assembly GCF_036320965.1. NCBI lineage: Eukaryota > Metazoa > Arthropoda > Malacostraca > Decapoda > Palinuridae > Panulirus > Panulirus ornatus. Next base: position 19,498,198 of record NC_092289.1, on the reverse strand, counting down.
TTCTGTCGTAAGACACACTGCTTCCTGTCGTAAGAGACACGGCTTCCTGTCGTGGTTCCAGTGCACTGACCTTAAAAGGTGTTCGGGTTCATCTCTAAACACAAAGGTGCCGTCGAGCTGAAAGGTCGTACCGTAGACCTCGAGAGTCGTACCGTCGTGCTCAACGGTCGTACCGTTGAGCTGAAAGGTCGTCCCGTCGTGCTGGAGGGTCGTCCCGTCGTGCTGGAGGGTCGCCCCGTCGTGCTGGGGGGGTCGTCCCTTCATATATCGCCACACTACACTTCTTTAAGCTTGATAATCGTGATGGAAAAAGCGCAATATCCATTTCCCGTTCACGATGACGCCTCGTCCATTTTCTGTGAATCGAATCAACACCGCTTCACTCTCCTGCTTCAGTGATCGAGGAGATGAACCTAATTATTGAAAAACCGTTCATCCAGTCGGTAATTAGGCAGCTGGGCGGAACAGCCACGTTTCCAAAGACCACAAAATCAACACTGTCGTGTTCAGAGACATCGAACTTCGAGGAGTGGTTTCATAAGATGAGTTGGAACCTTCGTTAATATGGAGCTTCGGTGAGTTGCCAGAGAAGGTTCGTTTTCTACGAACTGCTTCGACTATGCCTACGTTTACCTCGTCGGAGAATTATGGTAATTACGCCCATAAATCAGTTAATGAGAGCTATTAACCAACTCGCAGATTCGGTCATTCGACACGCTTCGTTCCGAGGTGATTCGAATCAGTATTCGTTCCGAGTTCTGGTGGCGAAGCTTCATGAACCGCTTCACCCCATCCGAATCCAACCGAGGCCCGGAAAAACACAGGCAAAATAACCATTAAATTCTAATGATCCATCATTACCTCGGTAATCCAATTTGGGGCGAAATCTGAGGATTGAGAACCTGTGTGTCTGTGAGAGAGAGAGAGAGAGAGAGAGAGAGAGAGAGAGAGAGAGAGAGAGAGAGAGAGAGAGAGAGAGAGAGAGAGAGAGAGCACCATGAAAAATGTCATAGAATATATATATATATATATATATATATATATATATATATATATATATATATATATATATATATTTTTTTTTTTTTTTTTTTTTTATACTTTGTCGCTGTCTCCCGCGTTTGCGAGGTAGCGCGAGGAAACAGACGAAAGAAATGGCCCAACCCCCATACACACGTACATACACACGTCCACACACGCAAATATACATACCTACACAGCTTTCCATGGTTTACCCCAGACGCTTCACATGCCTTGATTCAATCCACTGACAGCACGTCAACCCCTGTATACCACATCGCTCCAATTCACTCTATTCCTTGCCCTCCTTTCACCCTCCTGCATGTTCAGGCCCCGATCACACAAAATCTTTTTCACTCCATCTTTCCACCTCCAATTTGGTCTCCCTCTTCTCCTCGTTCCCTCCACCTCCGACACATATATCCTCTTGGTCAATCTTTCCTCACTCATTCTCTCCATGTGCCCAAACCATTTCAAAACACCCTCTTCTGCTCTCTCAACCACGCTCTTTTTATTTCCACACATCTCTCTTACCCTTACGTTATATATATATATATATATATAGGCAGAAAAATGAATATATAATCATATAAAAGAATACAAGGGATCTAGACTGTAATCCCAAGGCGCCTCTGACTTGCAGCACACACACACACACACACACACACACACACACACACACACACACACACACCCTCCCTCCCCCCCAGTCCTGCTCCATGTCGACCCCTCCCTAACCCCCTCCATCCCCCAACCCCACTTCAGGGTCCCGCTACGATTTGCATATTCCGATAGACAGTGGCTATACGCACGTCAACGTGTGGGGGGAGGGGGGTGAGGGGGAGGACGGAGAGAGGGAGGGAAGGGGAACGTTCATAGGGGGAGGGGGAGGACGGAGAGGGGAAGGGAACATTCATTGGGAGGGGGAGGAGAAAGTGAGGGAGAGGGACGTTCATAAGGGGGAAGGGGAGGAAAGAGTGAGGGAGGGGGACGCTCATAAGGGTAGGGGGAGAAAGAGAGGGAGGGGGACGTTCATAGGGGGAGGGGGAGGAAAGAGAGAGGGAGGGGGACGTTCATAGGGGTAGGAGAAAGTGAGGAAGAGGGATTTTCACAGGGGGAGGGGGACGTTCATAGGGAGGGAGGGGGAGGAGAAAGTGAGGGAGAGGGATTTTCACAGGGGGAGGGGGACGTTCATAGGGAGGGAGGGGGAGGAAGGAGTGAGACAGGGGGACATTCATACGACAGTTTCAATAATACACACACACACACACACACACACACACACACACACACACACACGCACACGCCGGGGATCGAACCCGGAGGGAGAGTAATGGATTCGCACGTCTAACCTGCTTTGACCGTTACCTTGACGGTGTTTGACACCTGCCAATGGATTTTCTTTTTCCCCCTGGTTTATTATTGTTGCCGGCGGACGTCCCTGATGGCGCTGTTTGACAGCTACTTCAGTCGCGTAACGATTGGCAATGCTGCTCGGCAGCTGCTGTCGTCGAGCGACGACTGGCAACGCTGCTTGACAGCTATTGCTGTCAAGTGATGATTGGCAACGCTGCGTGATAGATGTTCCCGTCAAGTGACAATTGGCAACGCTGCCTGACAGCTCATTCCGTCAACTGTCAAGCTTCGTTTGACGGGAGATGAATGCTGCTTGACACCTGACAACGCTGTATTACCTTCCAAAATGAGGAACAGAAGAGAGAGCCAAATGAGGATCTTCAATACTCCAAGCCTAAGGTCCTGGACGCTACCATGCTCACGCGGGAAATGGCGAACATGTATGAAAGAACACACACACACGCATATATATATATATATATATATATATATATATATATATATATATATATATATATATATATATATATATATATATAATGACTGATTGATAGTAATCATACTTACGTAGTTATACAACAAGGGACACTTATAAGTAACAGGTTTACATGTAAGTAAACTAGTGAATTATCCCCGTATATCCATCTGAAAATCCTCAAATCAACAAAGTCTAAATCTATCAAATGTAAAATCAATGATTGTTCATTGAAGAAGTTTACATTCAATTGAAAAAAGAAAAAAAACTCAGTACTTTTACATTTTGTTTACGTTTGGGTGGTTTACATTCGTCTGTCTCACCTCGAAGGAGTTTACCTTCATCCTCACACCATACACCTTGATACGGGGGCATCTGTATACCAGGGAGGTAAACTGTTAAAGGGGGAGGCGTTTAAAAAAAATATATATCTCCCTTCCCTTCCCCCTTCCTTTAACGCTTAAGGGAAAGGGAAAATAGGGCGATGAGAGAGGAGGGAGAGTGATTACAAGGGTCATTTATCTTCCTTTCATCCAGAAAAATTGTCGTTACGACAACTTAAAAAGGATGATTCTTCAAAAAAACATTTTCCATTTTCTTCTTCCTGATCCTCCCTTCTTCCTCTTCGTCCACTTCCTCCTCCTCCTCCTCCTCCTCCTCCTCTTCTTCCCTTTCTCCTCTCTCTTCCTCCTTTGGATCTATGGCAAATAATCCTAAAATGATTAATGCGAAAATCTGTTAAGGGGTGTGTGTGTGTGTGTGTGTATGTGTGTGTGTGTGTGTGTGTGTGTGTGTGTGTGTGTGTGTGTGCATATGGTACGATAATAAGCAGGACGAGCTTCGTTCATACATGCATTCATTCATACATTCTGACATACATATACAGAGATGGACACATATATCACACACACACACACACACACACACACACACACACACACACACACACACATTCACACACACACACACAATCACAGAAAAACAAAAACATTCACAAAAACATTCTGGCACCTCCAGGCCCTGCAAATAACTTTTACATGTTAATCCGTTTTCTTTACTTTCTTCATAAATCAATCTGGTTTCTTTTTCTTCCTTCACTTACCAGTCAGATGCAAATTTCTTCTTTCACATATTAATATGATTTCTTTACCTTCACATCATGATCTAATTTCACTCCTTCACATAATTCAAACATGATCTATCTTCATTCATACACATTTTAACCTTCTAGTCCTTCTTTCACATATGAACCTGAATCCTCTCCCTTCTTTCACATATGAACGTGAATTCTCTCCCTTCTTTCACATATGAACCTGAATCCTCTCCCTTCTTTCACGTATCAACTTGAATTCCTCGTCCTTCCTTCACGTAACAATTTGATCACTCATTTTCCTATCGCTTTTACATTAACTTTCTTAAACCAAAATTTTCCTTATTAATTCCTCTGGACTTTCACCATCTTATCCTCACAATTATACTTCATATATTCATTCATCCGTTCACACGTTCCTTCTCTTCTTTCATCCGTTATCACATATATTTTTCGTGACATATTCTCATCACAGTCGTATATCTCTTTTCCCCTCGGAGGTTTTCAGTCAATCGGGATGACTCCTTCCTGCCAGCCGATTTACCCACACGAGGTTCCAATACTCTGCTCAAGAAGCGTTCGAGATTCCACCAAGAAAAAAAAAAAATACATCTAAGAGTACGTCCGGGAACATCGCAATTTTTTTTCTTTTATCAGAGTGCAATTTCTCAGCCCTTTTGCTTTCCTATTTGGGGAGTGTTAATCAAAGGCATGACAGATGAAAAAGAAATATAGATTGGCTCAAAGGAAGCACCATCTGTTGTTCAATTGTGGGTTAATTGTTTTCATCAAACTCGAATTCACAACAAATCGACCCGGATGTAGATAATAGAAATGTTAAGTGACGGAATTATATTGTAGTCTGCCATTTTCAACTCATATATATATATATATATATATATATATATATATATATATATATATATATATATATATATATATATATATATATATTCCTATGAGTCCAAATCTTAAGAAAGGGTAAGGCACAATTCTTTCCAAACTAGACTTATGTCCTTTGTCCTTTCTGCTCCTCTTTGTTCTCCGACGCAAACTTTTCTTCCTGCTCGTCACCCACTGTGATAACCCCTGATAAAGTGACGTCTTCCTCCTATATCACCCACTATTACTGCGGTGTCCTTCAGGTTTCATTCCCTAGCGCCTGCCCTCTTTATATCTTTCTTTTCTTTCAAACCATTCGCCATTATATATTCTCTCTACGAATTATACATATCTCTTCTTCTTCCCTATCAATATAGGCTCTTACGTTGAAGACTCTACATAATTCAAAATCGCTTTTCCTCTCCCTTCCGTCATTCCAATACTCGCGCTTTTTCTCGCACTGAACGTCTCTCCTCTCGTTCCAATGTGTACATCGCACCAAGGGTGTGTGGGGGGGATTGAATTGGTTACATTCATCAGTACAAGAACGTGACCACCGCCTATATATATATATATATATATATATATATATATATATATATATATATATATATATATATATATATATATATATATTTCCAAATCTCACTCGTTCTCTGTCTGCCACTCATTTTCAAATCACCTTTGGACTGAAATAGTCCAAAGCAACAATGGATGATATTGTGACTAAACGAGTGAACAGTGAACTAGGTCAAGGCGAACCATCTGTACCAATTAAGCGGGTCTTTGTAACCTTGAGTAAACAGGTGATTCTGTATTTAAGAAACCCCAGGTCTCATAGCTAACCATGTCATGTTGTTAAGTACCAGGTAGTTATCTCTCGGCTCACAAATGACAGTTGACTATAGGCGTGGGTAATTCAAGGTCAATCCCAATGAAGCAATTGACTACGGCGCATGAATACAATGTAGACAGACGGATTAGCTAATTCGGTCTGGTTAATGCAGACGAATAGTGCTCGGGATCCGGGTAACGCAATGCAGTAATTAACCTGTCATGCGACCTGGGTCTGGTTAATGTAGTTAAACATTTAGAACCTTGGGTACGACGGTACGACCCTCTTGAACACGACGGTACAAACCACTGAACACGACGGTACGACCCCCTGAACACGATGGTTGGACTCCACTGAACACGACGGTACGACCCGCTGAACACGACGGTGCGACCCTACTGAACACGACGGTACGACCCCACTGAACACGACGGTACGACTCCCTAAACACGACGGTACGACCCCCTGAACACGACGGTACGACCCACTGAACACGACGGTGCGACCCACTGAACACGACGGTTCGACCCACTGAACACGACGGTAGGAAAACGAGGTGCGACGGTGCGACCTTTGAGCACGACGGTATGACCCCCTGAACACGACGGTACGACCTTTGAACACGACGGTATGACCTTTGAACACGACGGTACGACATCTAACAGGACGTACCGCGGTGGTTAATGGTCGTACCGTCGAGGTCAAGGGTCGTATCATTAGTAGTACACTGGGGTCTTAACGACGGAAATTAATCCAGTCAAGGTCGAAAGGAAAGAAGGAATTAATCAAAGAAATAATCGGCTGGACAATATCTTTTTTTGACCGATTTTCGGCTGAGCAATATTTGCCCAAGCACTACTAGAATGAGGAGTATTCGACCGAGCAATATCAGGCAGGGGAAATATTCAACTGAGGAATATTTTTTGACTGAGCAATATTCGGCTGAGTAGCGTTCCTCTGAGCAATATTCGACCGGGCAATATTTGGTCGAGCAATACTACATTTCCAAAACTGTTTCTGTTGCAAAATTAATCACACAATCCGGCAATATTACCCTATTTTCCCCCCCCCTCATCCTCCCAATTTTACTTGATTGTAATACCCTATTCAACAATTTTCTTTGTCAGGCCTTATCTTTTTCTTTCTTCTCACCAACAATTTCTGTGTAGGAAGCAGGAAAAACGGAAAGACAGATTACCTGTATCAAAATTGTTGTGAGAAATTTGTTTAATTATATATATACTGTAATTCCCTATCTCACTCCTGTTCCAATTACATTTTCCTTTGTATTTTCTCTTTTTCTTTAACATTTTCTCCTTTCACTTGATAACAATTCCCTACTCTCACTTATAACCAATTTCCCCTATTCCTTGAGAACAATTTTACCCTATCGCAAAATATTTTTCCCCTTACGCTTGTTGAAAATATCCTATTTCGTTTGTTAATTATTTTCCTCCTCTCATTTGTCATAAAATAAATTCCCTCTATCCCTTGTTAAAAACTTTCCCAGTTTAACATTTCCCCTCTCACCAACTGCCGATTTCCCCTATCCCTTGTTAACAACTTTCTTGTTATCAATCTCCCCTCTCACTCGTTAACAATTTCCCCTCTCACTTGTGAACAACTTCCCCTCTCACTCGTTAACAATGTCCCCTCTCACTCGTTAACAATTTCTCCTCTCACTCGTTAACGATTTCCCTTCTAACTCGTTAACAATTTCCCCTCACACTCGTTAACAATTTCCCCTCTCACTCGTTAACAAT
>NC_092289.1:19468277-19488277 GCF_036320965.1 Panulirus ornatus | reverse complement strand
AGACAGACAGACAGACAGACACAGACAGACAGACAGACAAACAGATACATAGACAGAGACAGAGACAGACTGACAGACAGACAGATAGATAGATAGACAGACAGACAGACAGAAAGACAGACAGACAGACAGACACAGACACACACACACAAAGCCAACTAGACCAAGGCCACGCCAAACCCCCACCCCATACTCCACCCCCCCCCCTCACACCTCCATCAAAAACAACTAATGATATTTACACTTTTCAGGGACCAACATGGAAGTGCTTCCAGACCTTGGGGGGGAGTGGGGGAGGGAGGAGGGGGGGAGGGGGGAGGGGGAGAGTCACTTGCACACACACACACACACACCCCAGGGTGAGTGGTGGAGGAGGAGGGGGAGGGGGAGGGGCGATGGGGTGTGAGTGCTTGGTGCAACACTTGACTGGAGTGCGTGACGAGCGAGAGAGGAGGAGGAGGAGGAGGAGGAGGAGGAGGAGGGAAGGTTGGGGGGGGGGGGAAGAGGAGGAGAGGGGAGGGTGCGTGTGGGGAGGGGTGGAGGAGGGGGGAAAGGGTTTGAGGGGGGGGGGTGGTGGCGATGGGGTGGGGAGTGGGGGAGGGAGGGAGGGGAGGCAAGCAGGTCGTCGAAAGTGGCTTTTCGCGGGTCATTAATGATGACAAATTTCGCCAATATTTCTGACGTTCTTTTTTTTTTTCTTCTTCTTCTTCTTCTCTTCACATTTGCCAGTATCAATACCTCACGACCCTTGCTCCAGGATCACTAATACTGGGTCAACACGCGCCTGCTTGAGCAGTGGTATCTGGGAATGTCTTTAAATTCGCATATTGACAAGAATTTCTTCCTAAAAATTTCGAATACGTATATGTAAAAGTATGTGTGTGTGTCTGTGTGTGTGTGTGTGTGGACGTCCTCAGTTTCCTGACGCTACGTCGCTCACACGGGAAACTTAAATCAAGTATGATAAAAACAGACACACACACACACACACACACACACACACACACACACACATATATATATATACGTATATCAACACCCACTTTCACCCAAGCCAGTCTCAGGCTTCGCCAATACTTTCTACTAATTTCGCCAAGGCGCCAAACTTCCCAAATTTCGATGCGTCAAAATTTCCCGCCTTCGCCAATTTGCTCCCCCAATCTCGCCAATATCAACACTATGGTGACCCAAGACAAACTTTCACCTTCGTCAAATTATTATCCTTTAACACCACCTCCCCTCCCTCCTTAACCCCCCCCCCCTAATCTCGCCAATATAAACTTTGGCGACCGGTGGCCAGCAGCAGCAGCAGCAGCAGTAACAACAGCAGAAGCAACAGCAACAGCAGGACCTGCTTAAAATCGCCTCTCCTTTAGGAGTGAGGGCTGAGGTTTGGCCTCTCGGGAGGGGGCGCTGATGACGGTGTCGGGGTGGCGGGGTGAAGGAAGGAGTGGAGAGAGAGAGAGAGAGAGAGAGAGAGAGAGAGAGAGAGAGAGAGAGAGAGAGAGAGAGAGAGAGAGAGAGAGAGAGAGAGAGAGAGCCCGCTGGCAGGAGGGAGCAGGAGTAGGATGAGGGGGAAGGCGGCGGCGGCGTCATCAAATCAGCACAAGAAGTTGAGGTGTCAGAGGCAGGCATGGCCGCCCCCTCTTTACCGCCTCTCAAATGATCTCATGTCTTCCGGAGCCTCCTGGAAACCCTCCCTCGCCTGGATCTCATCTTCCAGAGTCTCCTGGAAGCTCTCCCTCGCCTGGATCTCATCTTCCAGAGTCTCCTGGAAACCCTCCCACGCCTGGATCTCATCTTCCAGAGTCTCCTGGAAGCTCTCCCTCGCCTGGATCTCCAGAGTCTCCTGGAAGCTCTCCCTCGCCTGGATCTCCAGAGTCTCCTGGAAGCTCTCCCTCGCCTGGATCTCCAGAGTCTCCTGGAAGCTCTCCCTCGCCTGGATCTCCAGAGTCTCCTGGAAGCTCTCCCTCGCCTGGATCTCCAGAGTCTCCTGGAAGCTCTCCCTCGCCTGGATCTCCAGTCTCCTGAAGCCCTCCCTCGCCTGGATCTCATCTTCCAGAGACTCCTGGAAGCCCTCCCTCGCCTGGATCTCATCTTCCAGAGACTCCTGGAAACTCCCTCAAAGGATCTCATCATCAAGACCCGTCCTGGAAACCTTTCCTTACCAGATATTTATCTTCCAGACCCTCGCGGAAACTCTCCCTCGACGGATTCCATCTCCCGGATATCCTGGAAACCCTGCCTTACCGCATCTCATCTTCCAGATCCTCCTGGAAACCTTCCTACTCAAGATCTCATCTTCCAGACCCTCCTGGAAACTTTCCCTCACGGTATCTCATCTTCCAGAACCTCCCGGGAACCTGTCTCGCAGGATCCCATCTTCCATACGCCTAAGAATGGACCCTCCTGGAAACACTTCCTCGTCGTATCTCATCCTCCAGGCCTTTCTGGAAGCCTCTTTCTCTCTCTCTTTCACCAGCTCTCATCTTCCAGACCCTTCCGGTGACACCTCCACGCAACGGACGACCCCCAACCCCCCCTTCCCACTCCTAACTTCTCCTCCAATCCCTCATGTCTCCTTCCAGCAATCACAACTCCAACTTTTCCAACAACTCACACCTCCCAGTCGCCGAAGAACTACGTCGATTACGCTTCATAAACTTCAGTATATAATCGGTCTCCAGCTTTCCTTCCCATGAAATCCAGCCTTAAATCATCACCACTACGACCACCACCACCACCTCACCACACCACACCAGGGAACGCTTGTTCCCCCCCCTCCCCTCCCTTGTTAAACCCCCTTCCATCCGTTGCCTCTCGAATTCCAGCAATAAGTCCATCGCTGCAGAGGACCATCAGTATCAATAGCAGCTGCTGCGTTTCGTGGGCAGGAGAGGGAAAAAAAGGAGAAAAATTTCAGGACAGAATACGAAAGCAGCGTCGGTGGACAGAGAGAGAGAGAGAGAGAGGGAGGGAGAGAGAGGGAGCTGCTGGAAATGGCCAGGTCAAATGAGCAGCTGAATGTGGAATCAATTCCTCGTCTGTTCTGTCCTCTTGGGTTCGATTCCCCCCTATTGGATGGTACGGGAGCAGGTTGAATTACCTTATTGGATGGTGTAGTAGTGGGTTGAATTACCTTAGTGGATGATATAGTGTTGGTTTGAATTCCCTCATTGGTCAGTGCAGTGTTGGTTTGAATTCCCTTATTGTTTGGTACAGTGTTGGATGAACCCCTTTACTCGAAGGCGCAGTGGTGTTGAATTCTCTTCTAGTGTGATACCGGAACGGATTGAATTAACTTGTTGTGCGCTACAATATTGGGTTGAATTCATTTACCGTATTCAAACGAAATAGATTGAATTCCCTCTGTTAACTGGTACCATAATAGGTTAAATTCTACCCTATTACGTCCTAATTATATCTGCCTGAGGTTGATTAAATTCCTTCTGTTAAATCAGTCTAAAGACTAGGGTTAAATCCCCATTACCTCGGTGTCTGTTAACTGTATGTTAAATCCTGTTAAATCATGCTGGAGTGAGTGACATGCACTCTGGTCTCTCTTGTTAAATCCTCCAGATGGTAATTAGTGGCCAAGCCATTTATACTGCACCACTCAAATGGCCTTCCTGCTCGCTAGAACAGATCCTGCAACACGTGAGTACGACGGCACGTTCAGACCCTGCAGAGCGACGGTACGTTCTTTAAGCACGACGGTGCGACATTTGAGAGCGACGGTACGTTCTTTAAGCACGACGGTGCGACATTTGAGAGCGACGGTACGTTTTTTAAGCACGACGGTACGACATTTGAGAGCGACGGTACGTTTTTTAAGCACGACGGTACGACATTTGAGAACGACGGTACGTTCTTTAAGCACGACGGTACGACATTTGAGAGCGACGGTACGTTTTTTAAGCACGACAGTACGACATTTGAGAGCGACGGTACGTTCTTTAAGCACGACGGTACGACATTTGAGAGCGACGGTACGTTTTTTAAGCACGACAGTACGACATTTGAGAACGACGGTACGTTCTTTAAGCACGACGGTACGACATTTGAGAGCGAAGGTACGTTCTTTAAGCACGACGGTAAGGCGACAGAGCACGACGGTACGCCACTCGAGCAGTAGGGTACTATCTTTAAGCAAGACGGTACAGTTACTTGCTTAAAGCAACTTGTTGTTTGAAAGACTGGTTTCTTGAGAGACTTGTTGCACTCGTTGCTTGGGCTACTTGTTGCCTGAGTGACTTGTTGCTTGAAAAAACTTTTCGCTCGTGTGACTTGTTGCTTGAGGGGACTTGTTGCTGAGATGAGGACTTGTTGCCTGAGAGAATGGTTCTTTGGGAACTTGTTGCTTGAGATGGGGGACTTGTTGCTTGAGATGGGGGACTTGTTGCTTGAGATGGGGGACTTGTTGCTTGAGATGGGGGACTTGTTGCTTGAGATGGGGCGACTTGTTGCTTGAGATGGGGTACTTGTTGCTTGAGATGGGGGACTTGTTGCTTGAGATGGGGGACTGGTTGCTAGAGTAACTTGTTGCCTTGAGCGACTTTTGTTCCTTAAACGACTGAAACCCTCAGACCCGTGAGCGTCTGTCCCGAAGCCTGAAACGAAGCAGTGGCGCGAATCCCTCCCTCACACGAGGCCTCGGAAGGCGAAGCGTTAAACGAACCTTATCTCGAGAACACATCCCGCGAGACCGAAGCCTCCAGTGGCGTTGTTGCAGTGGACTTCCCCGCATGAATTATTCAGTGGCGGAGGGTCTGGCTGCAGCCTGGCACACACACACACACACACACACACACACACACACACACACACACACATGGACGCACGAGAATCATATACATACGTATATAAATAGAGGTTTTATGTGCACAGACACACATGAAGACACAGACGAAGACAGACAGGTAGACAGACAGACAGACAGACAGACAGACAGACAGACAGACAGACAGACAGACAGACAGACACACACATGCACATATATGCACAAAAATGGGTAACATAACGGCCAGCCGAATACCCTCAGAGAGAGAGAGAGAGAGAGAGAGAGAGAGAGAGAGAGAGAGAGAGAGAGAGAGAGAGAGAGAGAGAGCCTCACTCACTGTTCTCCGTGGTTCCCTTCTGTGATTCGTATCAGCTCGGCAAATCAACGCCCGCTGGAATTCACCCACTATCGCGATCTATCGCGTGGCGGAATCGCGGTCTATCGCGTGCACTCTCCCTCTCTTCCCTCCCTCCCTCCCTCCTCCTCCATCCCCTCCCCATCTAGGCCATTCATAATTGCGGGGAATTAAAAACCTGCTAACAATGGGGCGTAACCCTCCCCCCGTGTCGCCTGCTCCCGGCCGGATCATATGGCCTTTATTTGTCTGATACTTAAGGCGATTTCCAGCCTTAATTCTCGTTAATGGCGCGAGGTCAAACACTAACCGTTTTCCTTCCCTGATAAAAATGCTTGGAATTGCTCCGTGTGTGTGTGTGTGTGTGTGTGTGTGTGTGTGTGTGTGTGTGAGTCTGAGTGTATGTGAGTGTGTGTGTGTGTGTGTGTGAGAGTCTGTGTCTGTGTCTGTGTGTTTGTGTGTGTGTGAGTCTGAGTCTGTGTGTGTGTGTGTGTGTGTGTGTGCGTGTGTGTGTGTGTGTGTGTGAGAGTCTGTGTCTGTGTCTGTGTGTTTGTGTGTGTGTGAGTCTGAGTCTGTGTGTGTGTGTGTGTGTGTGTGTGTGTGTGTGTGTGTGTGTGTGCGCGTGTGAGTCTGTGTGTGTGTGTGTGTGTGTGTGTGTGTGTGTGTGTGTGTGTGTGTGTGTGTGTCTTTTTCAACCAATTACTGAACCCGTTTTCTCACGTCATCATCACATTCTTTACGATTTCGTAAATGTTCGCACATTTTTTGGTCCCCCTTTTATTTTTTCAAAGTTCGGGCATTTGTAACTTAAAACTTGACCTATCACTTCTCGTTTTATTTTTCTCTCTCTTTTAGGCAATTTTAAGGTAACGGAAACTTTTCCCACAGTTCATCAAGTTGAACTTAGAAAAAAAAGGAAAAAAGATTAACATACGATTACCACATGCCCAACAATTTCAGCAAACTGGCCATATTTAACATGCTTATCAAATTGTTAGTTTTATCTTTCCAGCTCTATGGCTTCAAACACGTAGTGTTCTGACGACTGTAATGTAGACACATATCCTTGCAAACGTCGGTGAGTTAACACTCAACGCTTTATGTTAACCTGCGACGTTGAAAACCAATTCAACATCACCTAATGAAGTGTCTGTGACGAACCACTATGTTAAATTATCCTAAACATCATATATACTGTGAACGAGGAATGACTGAAGAAATTGAAAACCAATTTAACATGAGGCACCTTATGCTCTGTGTTAATTCAGGCCGTTAACTCAATGCTAACACGTATTAGTTAGACCAATTCAGAGTCCCCCTTGACAAACCATACGCCACAAACGAGCACAGACCACCGCAAACCATCCTTCTAACCACCTAACCATCCACAGACGAAGACCAACCGCCACAAACCAATCTTGCAATCAGCTAACCAAGGACAAAACGACGAACCTAACTAACTAACTAACTAACTAACTAACTAACTAACTAACTAACTAACTAACTAACCAACTAACTAACTAACTAACTAACTAATTAACTAACTAACTAACTAACTAACTAACTAACCAACTAACTAACTAACTAACTAACTAACTAACTAACTAACTAACCAACTAACTAACTAATTAATCAACTAACTAACTAACTAACTAACTAACTAACTAACTAACTAACTAACTAACTAACTAACTAACTAACCAACTAACTAACTAACTAACTAACTAATTAACTAACTAACTAACTAACTAACTAACTAACTAACTAACCAACTAACTAACTAACTAACTAACTAACTAACCAACTAACTAACTAATTAATCAACTAACTAACTAACCCTTAACAAAACCACACCAGACAAGAGAGACCCCGAGAGAGAGAGAGAGAGAGAGAGAGAGAGAGAGAGAGAGAGAGAGAGAGAGAGAGAGAGAGAGAGAGAGAGAGAGAGAGAGACTTTAAGCTAAATACGACAGGGGAAGGGGGGGGACAAGGCGAGTTAGCGTCCCCCCCCCCCCCCAAGCTAACTACCAAGCTGCGCTTATTAACGCTTAACGACCCGTCATGCCCAGACGGAAAATGCTAAATGGCCCGTCCAGGAACGAAGGGAGAGAGAGACAAGTGAAGGAATGAAGGAAGGAGAGAAGGACGAAGGAATGAATGAAGGAAGAAGATTTGGGTGGGTGTGTGGAGCTGGGGTTATAAGAAAGCGTCGTTGTTTAATCTTCTATCTAAATCTTTGTCTCTTTCTCTGTCTCTCTCTATCTATCTACATGTCGTTCTGTCAGTCTATCTCTCATGTATCTATCTATCTATCCTCTATCTATCTCCCTGTTTTTTCTGAATGTCTGTCTATCCGTTTGTATGTCTATCTATCCAGTTATATGTCAACACATCCATCTCCCTACCAGTCTGTTAATCTATTTGTGTCTATTTAATCTTTTTTGTCTGTATATATAGACCTTCTCTGTGTGACATGAGTGTGTGTGTGTGTGTGTGTGTGTGTAAGTTAGACAGCTATGTCTGTGCATCACTACAGACATAACCAGATGTCAGTACTGTTCTGGTACGTCTTCTGTGCCAAGGAAAATGTCTGGTCTGTGTAGCGGCTGTCCGTCTCTGTCTGTGCAACTTCCTCCCGTCTTTACCTTTCTATGTCTTGTTATCTGTCTGTCTGCCTGTTTGTTTGTTTGTATCTCTCTCTCTCTCTTTCTCTCTGTCTGTCTGTCTGTCTGTCTGCCTCTCTCTCTCTCTCTCTCTCTCTCTCTCTATATATATATATATATATATATATATATATATATACATATATATATATACACACACACACATATTGGTCAAAGTCTAGACTCTCTGTCTCTCTCCCTCTCTCCATTTTCTATCATCTCCCTCTTCTTATCTCCCTTCATTAATCCTCTCCCCCTCCTCTTCCGTTCCCCTTTATTCCTTATCTCAAGTTATTTTCTTTCGTTTAATTTTCTCCCCTCAGGGAGACTGTGTTCCTTAGGGGGCCTTAAATCTCTCTCTCTCTCTCTCTCTCTCTCTCTCTCTCTCTCTCTCTCTCTCTCTCTCTCTCTCTCTTCTCTCGATATCAAAATATTATGGCTTGGGTTTACCTCAGGAAGAAATGGTTGGGTTTTCCTCAATAAGTGATGGTTGGGTTTACCTCAGCATGTAGTGGCTGGGTTGGGTTAACCTCATTTTCTCTCCCCTACCTAAAGTACCCATTTCCTCCAACCCTTCTCTCCCCCCTCCCCAATCCTTCTCCCAATCCTTTCTTTTTCCCAATCTACCATCCATGTGTGGCGAGGTGGCGATGGGAATGAATAAAGGCAGACAGTATGAATCATGTACATGTGTATATATGTATATGTCTGTGTGTGTATATATATGTATACACTGAGATGTACAGGTATGTATATTTGCGTGTGTGGACGTGTTTGTATATACATGTGTATGGGGGTGGGTTGGGCCATTTCTTTCGTCTGTTTCCTTGCGCTACCTCGCAAACGCGGGAGACAGCGACAAAGCAAAATGAATAAATAAATAAATACATAAGGAAACTTTCCTGCTGCACTTTCCTCAAAAATCTTACCCAGAACAAAGCGGAGTTCCTGTAAAAAGAACATCTTCATTTAAACTGCCTCGTCAGCAGTTTACCGCGGGGGCCATTCGACCCCGCTAAAAGGCACTTGCTAACAGCCATTAACTTAGCTAAACCTGCTAACAACCGCCGGCCATGCGATCCACAATGCGCTAGTTTATTCTAACGACCGCCCCTGCCCTGGCCAGTACGAGCTTCCAACGATCGTTTTCCCCCCGCGCGCGCCAGAAGCGAAAAATGATATACCCGCAAGCGAGGCCCAGGCGTGTGTGGTGGCGCGCACGGCGGAGCGAGGCCCAGGCGTGTGTGGTGGCGCGCACGGCGGAGGGAGGAGGAGGAGGAGGAGGAGGTGGCGTGGTGGTGCTAACCAGCGACACCCACTCGCCCTGATCGTCTTGGGAGGAAGAGATGGAGGAGGGGAAAATCTTTTTACCATACGGTGAGGAAGAGGAGGAGGAGGAGGAGGAGGAGGAAGGTGGAGGAGGAGGAAGGTGGAAGAGGAAGGTGGAGGAGGGTTGTGGGTGGTTGTGGGTGGTTGTGGGTGTTGTTATTATGGGTGGGGTGGGCGGGCGGGCGGGAGGCGTTGTTCTTCTTCTGTCGCTTTTGCTTCACGTGCGCGTGGGCGCGCGTGCGTGAACGGCATTTAGTGACGAGAGAGAGAGAGAGAGAGAGAGAGAGAGAGAGAGAGAGAGAGAGAGAGAGAGAGAGAGAGAGAGAGAGAGGACTGACTTCGACTCTACAGGCCGTAGTAATCGAATATCAAGTTGTGTTTGAAGTCTTATAAAAAATAATAAAGAAAAAAAAGAAACAGAAACAAAAAACGTCGGACGTTCTCATAAACGTGGAGAGAAAAAAAAAGAAAAGAGAAAACGGGAAAATCTATTCTGAAGCCTTTAAACAGCAGGGCTGCCAATGAGGGAGGGGAGGAAACAGAAATCCACGGAATGACATCATTGCTGCAGCGCAGGCGTTACAATTCTTCGTAAAGGATCTCCCGGTAGCGACCTCTGGCAACCGCGTCCTACAGCGTATTTAGAGGGGGGGGGGGGACACATGTTTACATCTGGAAATACCGGGAGACTGAGGGGTTCGAATCCCCAGGAGACTGAGGGGTTCGAATCCCCAGGAGAAGGATTGGATCCGACATAGCGGTAAACCACGGGGTCGGTGTCGGACGTGCGGGACTTTAATGGCTGTCAACTGCTTAACTACCCCTAATGATAGGGCGGGTGTGGGGGGGGGTGGAAAGAGGAGGAGGGGGGGGGGTGTGGTGGTGGTGATGGGGGAAGGGGCGAGAATGAAGGGGCATATGGACATCTTCCCCCTTCCTCCTTTGATTTAAAAAAAAAAAAGGAGTAGGAAGATGGGAAAGAGCCAAGAGAGGATCTTTTTTTTTTCCTTTCCCCTCTAAGGCTCAGTCGTCTGTTCATGGAGCTACCTCGCTACGGTGGGAAATGGCGAGCAGATTCAAAATCACGACATAAAAAGGTAACTGAAACAGAGCTTATACCATACATGTCATATATATATATATATATATATATATATATATATATATATATATATATATATAAAGTTACATATGTGTATCTGGTTGAGGGTTTACATAAGAACAGAGACCTGGTATCTAGGTATAGAGAGAGAGACTGATAACATAATACCAAATTATTGTTAATAATCTTATAAATATAAGGAACATGAGAAATTATAGAACAGTATATCTAACAATGACATCTAATTAACTGACAAATGACGTAACTCACCTGACGTAGGCGCACTAACTGTTCATCGTTGTCTTTGAAAGGTCAAACACCCTGTTTGCATAACTGCTCCTTGCTTGTCCCACAAAAGCATTGTTTGCATCACTCTTCTTGTTTGCATCCGTTGGCTGGCGTAGGGCAGGGCAAAGGGTGGGGGAGGGGAGGAGGAGGAGGGGTAGAGAGGATGTCCCATTGCCCGGCTCCCTCCCTGGGATAGACAGACGTAGCAGTGGTGGACGGGATCATGGTCCCGATACACCATAGAACTCAACAACTGACTGGATTCTGATCCGATGTGTGCCCCTTCCCGAAGGCAATCTGATCCTTCTAAAGTGACTTAACACGACCTCTTGATGTGAGCGGAGGTTATGAAACACATCTACGGTGATGATTCCCTCGCTAGAGAAACAAGAGAGCAGAGGAGTGAACCTCAATAATGCCAGTGTATTGAGAGATATGATAAGCTTTCAATCATTTGAGGAAGACGTTTTAGCCTAGGCTGAAACAGCATTTGTTTTGTGAGTAATTTGGCTGCCCAAGGGGAACAAAAACCTTTACAAAAAAGACGGGAAAAAAATTTATATATATATATATATATATACATATATATATATATATATATATATATATATATATATATATATATATATATATATAAGCCACAGTCACGAGTGGCTTAACACAGCGCGAGTGCCTCAACACAGCGCAAGTGCCACAACACAGCTTCAGCGTCTCATATAAAGAACCAGAGATGTGAGGTGGTTCAACTCCGTTGCTTCACCAAGTCCCAGACGAGACATCGAACCACAACACAGAAGTGACCATCAGAAATCCGGCATCGATGTGGTCAAGAATCCGGCACGGTGGTGCGCCTGGCTTCGTGGTGATGGCCGCCGCCGCCTCCTCCTCCTCCTCCTCCTCCTCCTACTCCCCCAGGCAGGGGAGGAGGAGGAGGAAGAGGAGGAGGAGGAGGAGAGGAACCCGTCCACCAAGCCTAAGGAAGAGATCCCGAAAAAAAAGGCGGTTCGGGAAGCGACGTGGCGACGACCCCCTCCCCCTGCAGGAGCCGACGGGCTCTGGTAAGGGCCTGGGCAGCGCAGGTGTTGAATGATTCAAGGTAAGTAACTTAGTGGGATGGGGAAGAGAACTCGCCTCTGCCTTTCCACGCCTCCTCCTCCTCCTCCTCTTCTCCGCTTCCTCCTCTTCCATATTAATGCCCTCCCTCTTCTCTCTCTCTCCCTCCGTTTCTTCCACTCTCCCCCGTGTGTGTGTGTGTGTGTGTGAGAGAGAGAGAGAGAGAGAGAGAGAGAGAGAGAGAGAGAGAGAGAGAGAGAGAGAGAGAGAGAAGAGCTAGTACACTACCAATTATTCAGTACGGTGTGGGGTGGTGAGGGGTGCGGGTGTGAGGGTGTCAAGCTTGCTCCTCCGACCTGCTGACTTATTCACGAACGAGGTCGTCTGAGGTTCTCCTTAGTCCCTGTAATGCCGTGAGAACTGGAGGTTTTAATGGAAGGAAACGGTGAAGCTTCCAGCCTGGAATGTGTGGTGGAGTGGCCCGGGGGGAGGAGGGGCCGCTGCTGGAGGGAGTAGCACTCTGGACCAACAGCCTGTTGTGTGTTACCGGACTCCGTTTGCTTGAAGGTACGCCTATGACGAGTCTCTATCCCTAGGAGTAAAGTCTGTCCCGTCAATGAACTTCTCACTCCAAGGGAGGGAGTCTACAGTTCACCCTGCTGTTGAAAGTAGCGTTGCCTTGGGCCGTCGCAGGAGGAGCCTTTGGGAACGAAGTTCCTCAGCAACACACACACACACCAGGACTCATTTATGACCCCTGGTATCCGTGCTTGCATGGGGTACTGCTCTCATTAGTGAGGAGGTTCCAACTCATTGCTCCTGATATTGTAACAGATTCGCCTGGCCTAAACCTGCTCCTGATCCTTCTCTTCAGTCCTTCGTTTTTTTCCCACCATCGTAGTACTACATAGTTACGTGACAGTGGTGAGTCTAGAGCGACCACCTTACCAACTCCAGCACAGCCTGACACCAGAAATTGATATGGGTACTCGACACCCCGCAGTGTGGGCTCTCTCTCTCTCTCTCTCTCTCTCTCTCTCTCTCTCTCTCTCTCTCTCTCTCTCTCTCTTCTATGGATATTACTCCGGTTTCTGCTCACCAAGGACTGGCTGCTTGTGTATCCTCCAGCCATTATTAGCTATAACATGTTAAAATCGGCAGGCTCTTGTATGGCATGATTACTGTGTGGTTCCGGGCAACTTGAGGCAAAGCCTTTGTGATGTCTCCTTCTTCCCTCACACCACTAAGCTTTGGAACTCTTCCCCTCCTCGAGGCTTACGCAAAGAGCTATGGACTTCTCCCCTTTTGTCTAAAAGGCATTTTAGCATTCTTCTATGTCTCTGGATTTCCTGTAAACATCTTCAATATGAGGAAACATCTACCGTCCGCATGCGGTTGCAACACCGCAGCCACCACCACCACCAGCAGAAGCGGCGGCGGCCCGCCGACGATATTACCTTTAACAGACGTACTTCAGAGGAAGACAGACCGTGTTCCAAATATGTAAATTCGGACGTCAAAATCCGGGGGGGAGCCCGTTATGGCTAGCCGTCATACCGATATCACAGGATGCAAATATAATTAATGTACCGCCAGCGCCTGACACCAGCGTTGCCGTGGACAACCCTCCATGATACTGACACAGAATTTGATACACTGACGCAAAACCTCCCAGCTCAGAACCGGTGACAGTGGGAGGGAGAGATAGATCCAACTTTTAGGCCGGGCTTTTCATCAGCCGGTTTAGAACTGGAGGTGATGATGACACTGGAACGAAAAAGGGGGGAACGCTAACGTTCAAAACTACCGTGCCGGGATCGAACCCCATGCCTTCCACATCTGTCGTCGGCAGACTTCGAGAATGTTTCGTCCTTCAGTAATGTTCCATCGGGTGTTGAAAAGGGGGCGTTGCTCCTCGGGGTTCTTCTTCAGGGTTCTGCAGTATACACACACACACACACACACACACACACACACACACACACACACACACATATATATATATATATATATATATATATATATATATATATATATATATATATATATATATATATACGTCTGCCTCTAAGGAACTTGGAGCCCAGTACACGTGCCACAGATCTTTATGCAATGAAAAACTCCGTCGATGATACGAAAGAAAGGATGTTTTTCTCCTCCCAGATCAAACACACGAGTGATACAACCTTCTCCATGGTTTCTGAGGGAGTCGACAACTTCCCACACGTAGATACAGTTCCAGTAGTTCCAGTTACTTTACAAGAGACGGAGGATTACTGCACACCATACACCAACACCTCTCACTCAGAGATCCACCGTAAACCAGACAACGACCTACCTCCTCCTCCTCCTTCCACTCCAGCCGTGGAGGTGGGTAATCACCTCGAGGAACCCCAGCTCCGCCAAAATTGATTTCAGATCCGCTTCTGAGAAACGAGTGCTTCGGTAACCGTCCGGGGCCGGGGCAGCATTATCTTCCATCGCCTCACAACTCACAATTTAGTCTCATTTCGAAACATTCGTAAGAGCCACGGAGCTCTGGTTCCGACCCTCGCTCTGCCATCACACTTATAAATTGATTTGTCTCCAAGATATACACTTATACGTAATCATAAAGCACCTGAGTCACGAATATATATATACATATGTATATATATATATATATATATATATATATATATATATATATATATATATATATATATATATATATATATCGAAATTTAAGTCATTTCAAAATAGAATGGATACGTGTATCTAAATGTTTCAGTCATGGCTCACTGAATCACTTAAGGGTCTCGGCCGAAATCACATCCGAGAGTACGTACATCTTCGTATATTGTCGCGATGGCCGGTGAACTATCATTAACATGATTAACGACTCTAATTCCCGGGCAATTTTCAGACCGGAGGCGGGTGTATTCGGCCATTACTGAAAATCGAGATACGCAGTCGTTTCCAATAATATTTAAACCCCGGTTATACATGATGCCCCCCCCTCTCCCCCTCTCCCCAGAGAGAGAGAGAGAGAGAGAGAGAGAGAGAGAGAGAGAGAGAGAGAGAGAGAGAGGACCGGGTCGACCCCCCTGAGGGCATAATTTCTAGCAGTTTTAGGGCCAGGAGGTGGCTATAACACAAGCCTTGATAGCTATAATTCCTATAGCAATTTCGACGAGACCAGGAGGTCCCTATAAGACGGGGTCTCTCTCTCTCTCTCTCTCTCTCTCTCTCTCTCTCTCTCTCTCTCTCACTGCTATAATTCCTAGCATGTTTTTAGGGACAGGGGGCACCTAAATAAACACTACCATTAAATATCCCCAAATCCTTAAAATTTCAAGGGGGGTCTACCTCATGAAGGCGTTAACTCAAACCCCTTTATAGCATAAAGGGTCGTAACTACATTCGAGAACACAGGTTCGCATCCCCAACACACCCACCTCATCCCTTACCCTTGAAGCGGCGGTGATGGGTACGGGGGTGATGGGGGCGGGGCTGCTGGGTGATGGTAGGTCCTGACATGTTAGAGAGGCGCCCCGGCTCCTGCATACTTGGTATTCATAGCAATATTGAAAGTTGAGCTATAAACTCCCCCATCCCCTACCCCTCCACCACCGCTCCATCCACCCACACACACACACACACACACACACACACACACCCGTAAAGTATTCATGGGAAGCAAGCGTCATGATTTATATATATATATATATATATATATATATATATATATATATATATATATATATATATATATATATATATATATATATATATATATATATTCCTATAAGTCCACGGGGAAAATGAAACACGATAAGGTTCCCAAGTGCACTTTCGTGTAATAATCACATCATCAGAGGAGACACAAGAGAGAAATATAAGTCACTTGATATACATCGAAGAGACGAAGCTAGGACGCCATTTGGTAAACATATGATTGTCCAAAAGAAATAACGAACAACATTGTTTTTTTCCTATCACTGCCTCTGGTTACCCTAAGAAGAGAAAGAGGAGGAGAGAACGAGGAGAAGGAAAAGGAGCAGGAGGAAGAAGAGGAGGACGAAGAAGAGGAAGAGGAGGAGGAGGAAGACCAAAACATCATTCATCAGCGGTGAGGTTACCGGCAGCAGCAGTAGCAGTCGTCCTCTTCACCATACAGCAGGACGACCATCCACAGCAGTTACCATACTCTGAGAAACAGCAGTGGCAACAGCTGCAGGAGAAGCAGCCTTAACAGCAGCAGCCTTAACAGCAGCAGAAGCTGCTGTGAAGCTACGATAATAGCTGTCTCGATCACAGAGGCAACGGGAGAAACAGACCAAGAAGAAACAGACCACAACAGGATGGGGGAAAAAAAAACGCCCCTAACAGCCTTAACAACAGGAGGAGGAACAACAGGAGGAACAACAACAGGAGGAACAACAAAAACAACAACAGGAAGAACAGCAGGAGGAGCAACAAGAAGAATAAGAATCTCGCGAACAAAGCAGAACAGCAGCAAGTGTCGCCAACGCCCCGGGAACCTAACCGTGGCACCACTTGTCCTTCTACCCCCCCCCGACCCCCCCACCCCCGACCCCCACCCCCCACCCCTGCCTTCCTTCCCCCCCCCGTGAAACATGTCTGGAACCTGTTTGACGACCCTCGTAACTCAGATGGGGGGGGAACTCCGCCGGCACGACCACGTGTGAGGGAGGGGAATGGAGGGGATGGGTTCGTGGTTGACGGTAGGGGGGGGGGCGAAGTGGGGAAAGGGGGGGAAGGGGAAGGCCGGCTGGCTGGCTCGAGGGAAGGAAGGGGGGAGGAGGGGCTGTGATCATGCATATGCAAGGATCATACATACTCTTGATCAAACACACATACTATTTATTGCACACGCTTGCAAACACTGGCTGGTTATCGGCTGGTGTTTAAGGGGGGGGGGGGAGGGAGGGAGGGAGGGGGGGAGGAGGGAGCTCTTCAAACATGGCGCCGCGCCTAATGTGCCATCGATGGTAGGGGAGGAGGGGGAGGGGAGGGGGGGGGTGTGTGTGGAAGGGGAAGGGGGGGATTTTTTTTTGGGGGGGGGGCTACGGTGGTTATCTATACCGCCAGGGAGGAGGAAGAGAGCGGGGAGGAGAGGAGGAAGAGGGAGAGGAGGAGGAGGATGAGGAGGAGGAAGAGGAGGAGGAGACAGAAAGGAGGAAGGAAGGTAGGAAGGAAGGAAGGAAGGGAGTAGGAAGAGAGACATGAGGAGACAAGAAGACTATAAAGAGAGAGAGAGAGAGAGAGAGGGAGAGAGAGAGAGAGAGAGAGAGAGAGAGAGAGAGAGAGAGAGAGAGAGAGAGAGAGAGAGAGAGAGAGAGGAGAACCCTTGTAAGGCAAGGGTACATCATGTTAATAATAATAATACCCCCATAACACTTCTACCCTAGACATTATCTATATTGAATTTGAATCCATTTTTGTCGTAAATCAGCCTTTGTTCATCACACTTTCAATGTTGACAAATAAACCTTGAAAGTAATTAGTCAGTTGTTTGTGTGTTGCGGTACAGAGACAATACTGACGTGGCCACATGAGCCTGACACACCATTCCCACATGATCAAGAATAATTTGCATACACAGGCGATCAAAACTCGATAATTCTTGAGCGTTTTTCTTTTTCTTTCCGTAGAGAGATGAATGAATATGACTAAGTCTCTCTTCTTCCATTCTCTAAGTTATGTTAGATCTTTTAATTTTCCATGAAAAGAAGGAACAGAGATGGGGGCCAGGTGAGGATATTCCCTCAAAGGCCCAGTCCTCTGTTCTAAACGCTACCTCGCTAATGCGGGAAATGGCAAATAGTATGGCGTTGAATGGGACCCTGGTAGAATCCCAACGTTCAAAACGACCCTTGAACACGACGGCACGACCCTTGAACACGACGGTACGACCCTTGAACACGACGGTACAACCCTTGAACACGACGGCACGACCCTTGAACACGACGGTACGACCCTTGAACACGACGGTACGACCCTTGAACACGACGGTACGACCCTTGAACACGACGGCACGACCCTTGAACACGACGGTACGACCCTTGAACACGACGGTACGACCCTTGAACACGACGGTACGGCCCTTGAGCATGACGGTACGACCCTTGAACACGACGGCACGACCCTTGAACACGACGGTACGACCCTTGAACACGACGGCACGACCCTTGAACACGACGGTACGACCCTTGAACACGACGGTACGACCCTTGAACACGACGGCACGACCCTTGAACACGACGGCACGACCCTTGAACACGACGGTACGACCCTTGAACACGACGGTACGACCCTTGAACACGACGGCACGACCCTTGAACACGACGGTACGACCCTTGAACACGACGGTACGACCCTTGAACACGACGGTACGGCCCTTGAGCATGACGGTACGACCCTTGAACACGACGGCACGACCCTTGAACACGACGGTACGACCCTTGAACACGACGGCACAACCCTTGAACACGACGGCACGACCCTTGAACACGACGGTACGACCCTTGAACACGACGGTACGACCCTTGAACACGACGGCACGACCCTTGAACACGACGGTACGACCCTTGAACACGACGGCACGACCCTTGAACACGACGGCACGACCCTTGAACACGACGGTACGACCCTTGAGCACGACGGTACGACCCTTGAACATGACGGTGCGACCCTTGAGCACGACGGTACGACCCTTGAGCACGAAGGAACGACCTATGAGCGCAACGGTATGTCCCTTGAGTACGACGGTACGACCCTTAGCCTCTGACCTGATCCTAAAGACTCGGGTCAAAGGTCACGCTGGGGAGTACCTCCAATTCTCTGGATTAACAAGAAGGAGCGACCAAAACAATACAGGCACCAAGACACGTCAGTCCTGAATGGATCTGTACATTCGGTCGTACGTCCGCTTTGGTGCCTCTATATCTTAGCCCTTCTGGGCCTTTGTGCGTGTGTGTGTGTGTGTGTGTGTGTGTGTGTGTGTGTGATGTGGCAGCTATTTCCCACATACCATAAAAAAACCTTCGCTTCTGTCTTCCTCGCACATAGAGAATGACCCTTTTCTTTTATGTACATATATATATATATATATATATATATATATATATATATATATATGTATACACAAAAGACTCCTTCCCCCCCCCATTCCCCCACCTTCCCCTCTCTGTGCGTGTGACCTGACGTTCGTCAAGCCAAGACCCACCGTCACGAACGGAGAGAGAGAGAGAGAGAGAGAGAGAGAGAGAGAGAGAGAGAGAGAGAGAGTGCCCCGCCCCCCGCCACACACACACACACACACACACCACCCCACCTTTACCTGCTCGATGTATCACCACTAGGCGTTATGCATATACACACACATCTGGTTATAGACATTATGTATATAGAGCATGACGTGATATGGTCCCCTCTGATATCATATATTTCTGTCTTTCTTTCCTCCTCCTCCAATTCAGACCATGTGTCATCTCGAACACGTCAAGGGGGATGGGGGATGATGGGTTGGTCATGTTCACTCATCTACATCCTATCACAATAGGAACCTAACTAGTCCTAGTCTATCCTTGTTGTAGAAACATCATCATATTACCTGCTATAGAACATAGCACCAGCTATATATGATATCATGTCGACACCATGGTAAAGGCACAGCAATCACCATGACCCCAGGAAACAATGGGGGTCATATGGATGATTAAGAGACGTGAAGATGACATGGGGTTAATCACTGTCTGGCATTATATAAATCTACTTATGAGAAATCATATACATTCATGCATAATACAAACCCGTATATATGAACAGATAGATAAGTAAATGATATATATGTACGCATATATATATATATATATATATATATATATATATATATATATATATACATATATGAAAAAGAGCATTTATATATACATAAGAAAAAACACATGCTATATTCGTGACCTGTACGTGTTTTTGGGAAGAAAATGTGATGATCAGGTCACAGGTCACGAAGACAGAGGGAGTTATTTCTGTACTCACGTTTGGCTGCTGGGTCACATCACCAGGTCACGGCATCGGGGTGAGGTCAGGACCTCTGACACGGGGGTCAGACTCGTGCCGCTGGTGGACCGTGGAGTGAGAGGTGAGGAGGTGAGGGGTCACGGGTCAAGAAGCAGAAGAAGAGGAGGAGGAGGAGGAGGAGGAAGAATTGGCGACGTTAACTAGCGGGATGGTTCGTGTGGGGGGGAGAGGGAGGGGAGGGGAGGGGAGGGGAGAGGGGAGGAGAGGAGGGGAGAGGAGGGGTGGTAAAAAAAAAAATATATAGGATGGAAAGGAGTACATCAGTGATGGGAGTGGCCAGGAGAGATGGGAGGGGGGGGGGATCGTGGGAAGGGAAGGAGAGAGAGAAAGAGAGAGAGAGAG
>NC_092289.1:19453277-19463277 GCF_036320965.1 Panulirus ornatus | reverse complement strand
CTTTGGCCTGCCATACTCTTTAAAAAAATGCCCAGCCAGAAGGAACGGGGTCTTCTTCCTCACGACTCATACGACCCCTGAGGGGTTCGTGAGGGGGGGTCGTCGTAGTGACGACCCCCCTACCCTCACGAACCCCGAGGGTAGTCACGACGTCCCTCACGAAACGTGGGGGAGTCATAGTACTAGAGCACGAAAACCCATTAATGCCTCTCTCTCTCTCTCTCTCTCTCTCTCTCTCTCTCTCTCTCTCTCTCTCCTACACGAACATTCGTGGGTACGTGTGTGTGTGTGTGTGTGTGTATCTCCATTGAGTTTGTTTATCTGCTTATTTGCATTGACACATGACGTATTTTGTACGTATTTCACTATCTCTACCGCTCCCTCCCTCACTCCCTCACTCCTCTTTACTACTTCCTCGCTCTCCACCACTCCCTCCCTCCCTCCCTCACTCCACCACAGACCCATAGCGTGAGGCCAAAGACCGCAGGACCACCACATGTGACATACAGTGATACACATGATTACATATGGTCATCACCAGACGACCCCTCGTGACCAGAACACATATACATATATATGTAAATATATCCCCATAACAACCTATTTTTAGAATGCAATCTTTTTCCCCCTTTTTTTCTGTTTTTTTTTTTTACCTAATTTAACATAAGCTACTTTCTTGAGGAATATATATATATATATATATATATATATATATATATATATATATATATATATATATATATATATATATATATATGCCTCTGGTTCATATGTTTTTTGCCCTCTACCGTGAGGTTTCCTTACATTGTAAATTTGAATTATCATAAAAATCATGTTAGAGAGAGAGAGAGAGAGAGAGAGAGAGAGAGAGAGAGAGAGAGAGAGAGAGAGAGAGAGAGAGAGAGAGAGAGAGAGAGTGGGAAAACACAGTGACAAATGACCCTCACCTCCATTCGGAAGCTAAGATAACATACAGTTAGCTCCCCCCTTCCTCCCCACCCTATTCATAGCTTGTGTCATATATATATTTTTCTACATATTACATAAACATATTTCTTTGTACACTTTCATCATAGAGTAATGTGTGTACTGCACGAAATCTACTTTGAAAAAAAAAGTTGTCCACAAATAAGGGCGAGTTTCCCTTCAAAGCCCCTACTCTTTTTTTCAGTCTAACAATTTTCACGGTTTCCACCCAATTCCGTGCCCTATTTACTCCTTATTATTCAGCACGCCGTCCAATCAACCAACATATACTATTTACCCAATTTTCCTCACTATTACCCGCACCTACGTCCTAGAAGACTATTATCTATTTGTATCCCATTTCACTTCGGCTCAGCCTATTACGTAATAGCCTTCATGCATACTACAACTATATTCCTTCCAATACATACCATCTCTATTACATTACAGTTTTACCAATTAATCGAGGACCAATTTTCCAATTATATTCTACACCAATTAACCTCTCAGTACTAAAATAAAATTTCATTTCACGTTTCCCAATTCTGTAATGTTCATCCCAATTAAGCTCTACTTCCATCAAGAACTCAATATCTACAAACCCATTTCCCATCCCAGTTACAGTGCTTCAGCACGTATGAACCCAATTACAGGAAGCCTTCAGCGGAAATTGGGTTTTGGGGGCCGAGTTTAATGCATTGAACACATACACACACACACACACACACACACACACACACACACACACACACACACACACACACTGTGTGTGTGTAGATGAGTTCAAAATAGTTCAAACTCTATCTCCATCCATCCCCCTCTCAAAAAATGGGTTAAAGAAAAGGAAGCTGTTGTATCTAATCACTCTCACAGGGCTGATGAGAGAGAGAGAGAGAGAGAGAGAGAGAGAGAGAGAGAGAGAGAGAGAGAGAGAGAGAGAGAGAGAGAGAGAGAGAGATAGATAGATAGAGAGAGAGAGAGAGAGAGAGAGAGAGAGAGAGAGAGAGAGAGAGAGAGAGAGAGAGAGAGAGAGAGAGAGAGAGAGAGAGAGAGAGAGAGAGAGAGAGATCGCCCCATACAGTAAACATCCCATACACAGCACCACAAGCAGACCTACACAAACATCTGAATAAAACATAAAAGAACATGTAGCGCGGGCACCACCCATAGAAAACGAGACGTCAGGAATTATTTATAAATTCACGGAAAAAAAAAAATTGGACAAAATGAACAATTTTAATTCGTCCCCCCCAAAAAAAAAATAGGGTGACCCCCCCCCCCCCCTGTATTGTGGGAGTCGAACCCTAAGTCCTAAATCCGTCATTTCAATCGGCATTCCCAATGTGGGACCTGATGTTAACTAAGTTAACATGTAAATTACATACCATGTTAACTAAGTTAACATGTAAATTACATACCATCTTGTATGTGTTAATAAAGTCCTCTTCTTGGCTGATATATTTCTGATCTGTCACTCCTGGATTGAATATGTGGTTATGCAAATGAAGATGGTTAGTAATAAGACACATAATCACATAAAAAAAAAACACATGGACGGGATAATGCAACGCCATAACCAATTTAATGTTACGGGAGACTTGGTCACAATCAGACATTTACATTTACAGTAATTAACGTCGTCGTAAACGAGTGTAAACAGAGTTACATATTAAGTTCGGAACTGAATTGCCTCTTTCTCTCGACCCCGGAAATGAGAAATTCACGTACCAGTGACACAGGGGGGGGGGGGGGGGGGGCAGGGGAGGTCAAAGGTCACGTGGCATGCTTAATTGTCCCAAAAGGGGGGGTGGTCTCAAAGGTCACTTTACATACTTTATTGTCACACAAAGAAAGAAAGGTGAAAGGTCGCATTACATGTTCTATAATCACGCCAGCGCCTAAGGTCGAAGGTCACACGACATGTTCTACTGCCGGACAATTATCAGAGCTCAAAAAAGGTCACAGAACACATTCAACTATCAATCAAGTGCCCCGAGGTCAAAGGTCGCCTTTCGCGCTTTATTGTCAAACGGAGGTCAAAGGTCGCATAAGACATTCACCAATCACACAAGTGCCCCCGAGGTCAAAGGTCATGTAATATGCTTTATTGTCCAAGGAGTACAGGAGGTCAGAGGTCGCGTTACGTGTCCCACAGGCTGGTAGGGTCACGCAAGGGTTTTTTTTCCCCTGTAATAGTCGTGTAAAGAGAAACTTATGCTCGCCCATGTCCGTCGTAGTTTTACGGAACAGATCAAATAAATAAATATAAGTCTTAAAAGCGAAGAAGAAAAAAAAAACCAGTTTAACAAATTTTTTTTTTTTTTACACAACATTTAGAACGGTACGACCTCCTGAGCACGACCTTGTGAGCACGACGGTGCGACCCCTTGAGCACGACGGTACGACCCCATTGAGCAAGACGATACGACCCCTTGAGCACGACGGTATGACCCCCTGAGCAAGACGATACGACCCCTTGAGCAAGACGGTACGACCCCTTGAGCAAGACGATACGACCCCCTGAGCACGACGGTACGACCCCTTGAGCACGACGGTAATCCTTGAGCGCGCTGGTACGATCCTTGAGCGCGACGGTACGACCTCTTGGGTATGATGGTATGACCGCTGACCTAACCCAATGGTTAGAGTACCATACCTGCTCAAGGGGTCGTACCGTCGTGCTCAAGGGGTCGTAACGTCGTACTCAAAGGGTCGTACCGTCGTGCTCTAGGGGTCGTACCGTCGCGTTCAATAACAGAACGAGGCACAAAAGTTCAACACCTTAACATTAAAACTTCCAACTGAACAAAACTAATTCTAAAAATCGAACCCGTGTACTCCCGTTTCGGCCACCCTGTCCCCCGAGAAAAATTAGACATTTGACATAGACATAGACGGAGTTCCATTTTGCTTTCTGTGCAAGACAGACGACTGATTCTCTTTTGACCTACCATGAGATTAAGGGCTCCCCTACACCCACAACCACCACACCCCCACAACCACCACACCCCCACAACCACCACACCCCCACAACCACCACACCCCCACAACCACCACACCCCCACAACCACCACACCCCCACAACCACCACACCCCCACAACCACCACACCCCCACACACACATAGACCCTTCTCCCCACAATATATTCGCACACACACTCTCTCTCTCCCACCCCATTACTTCCCACTATGCCTCCCTTCCACCCTCCCAGTCTCTCTCTCTCTCTCTCTCTCTCTCTCTCTCTCTCTCTCTCTCTCTCTCTCTCTCTCTCTCTCCCCCACCTCCCCAAACTCTTTCCATCACTGCCACAAACACTGCATATGAATTATCACACCGGCGCTTTCGCTGTGGCGGGAGAGAGAGAGAGAGAGAGAGAGAGAGAGAGAGAGAGAGAGAGAGAGAGAGAGAGAGAGAGAGAGAGAGAGAGAGAGAGGTGGGAGCTAACATTCAGACAAACGGCCGGAACCAAATCCTTGGTGTAGTTTGAATTAACTCGAGTAATTGGGTCGTAAAGGGGATATATATACACACACACACGTGCTTGTTTGTGTTATGAGGGAGAGAGAGAGAGAGAGAGAGAGAGAGAGAGAGAGAGAGAGAGAGAGAGAGAGAGAGAGAGAGAGAGAGAGAGAGAGAGAGCCAATACCTTATGCTCCCTCCTCTTCCCTCCTTCTTCCTCCTCCTCCCTCCCCCCTACACACTACTCCCTACCCCTCACAGATCTCATAAAACCTCACAAGGGACCACTTTGACTGCCTCACTTTCCTTAACCTCACATCGCCCGTCGTCAGTACCAATCGACCATTATAACCCCCTCACACTCCACCTCATTACTTAATATGGTCTCTCCTCCTCCTCCTCCTCCTCCTCCTCCTCATATTTCTCCTTTCCTATAACTCTCTCTCTCTCTCTCTCTCTCTCTCTCTCTCTCTCTCTCTCTCTCTCTCTCACTAATTATTTAACTAAATTTTTTCTGGTGTTTTCATCTCATCAGCGTCGCCAGGAGACGTTCCTCTTTTGTGCAAATAATGTAATCTCTCTCTCTCTCTCTCTCTCTCTCTCTCTCTCTCTCTCTCTCTCTCTCTCTCTCTCTCTCCCATCATTTGCCCCTATCTCCTCTTGCATTCTAATTAAACATTTATCTTCCCGCTAACAATTTTTTTTTGGATTATGTAATTGCATGGGAACACGGAGGCCAAATACGCCTCCTCCCAATTTATGTGTGTTGACCTTTTCAGGTATTCAGGCTGTGGTGGGGGGGGGGGGGGGAGGCCAATTACAATCCCACAAGCATATTACAAATTGCTAATTCCACCCCCTTCCCCCCACTTCCCCCACCCTCGGTAAATCAGACGAAGAAGAATCTATGGGATTCTTGTAATTTAAATTAGTGAGAAATAGTGTTTTTTTGGGGGATTCTTGTACTTTAAATTGGTGAGAAATAGTGTTTCTTTTTTTTTTCATTGGTAAAAAAACCTAAAAAAAACAAAACTGGGATTTAAGAAACGTTATATGATTTTTAAACTTGCTGCCATGAAGGAAAATTTTTTTTAAAAATTAATGATTTTTTTTTATCGAAACAAAATCAGATGAATATGAATACGTCTGTGACCTTTCTCTCTCTCATGACCCTCATAGACTCTCTTACGAACCTCATGTCTCCCTCATGACCTCCCTATGACACTCATTGCCCCCCCCATGCTTTCCTCATGACCCTCACGTCTCTCTCATGACCCCCCCCACATGACCCCCTCACCCCCCCCTCCCATGCCTACGGCCTACTGAACCCCTGACCTCCCAGTACCCCACTTGACCCATAGACCCACCCTGACCTCACCCACCTCCCTCCCCACTTCTCCTGACGTCAGCCTCTGAGGTCAGACTGAGGGACTGAGAGGAGGTCAGTGTAGTGGTGGAGCCAGTCCCCGGCCTCGTTCTCTTTAAGTGTGACGTCATACTTACACACGCACACTCGTTTTCTTTCAATATATATATATATATACACCTATGAGTCCACGGGGAAAATAAAACACGATAAGTTCCCAAGTGCGCTTTCGTGTAATAATCACACCATCGGGGGAGACACAAGAGAGAAATATAAATCAATTGATATACATCGAAGAGACGAAGCTAGGACGCCATTTAGTAAATATGCGATTGTCCACAATGTGCTATACTCCGCGGATCCGGGAAAGAATGACACACACACACACACACACACACACACACACACACACACACACACACACACACACACACATGCGTGACCACGAACGGACCAAGCCACCAGAGAACTCACGTCTACACAACTGACCACTTTAGATATGAGACGTCTGAGAGCTGTTTATCAAGGAACTAGTGTCGGTAATTAGGTATGAGGAGGAGGAGGAGGAGGAGGAGGAGGAGGAGGAGGAGGAGGAGGACGAAGACGAGGACGAGGAGGAGGAAGAGGAAGAGAGGAGGAGAAAGAAAGGAAGAAGAAAAAAACAAACCCGAATGACGCTATACAAATATGAAGCGGATTCGATTAAGTTGTCAGTGAGCACAAAGACACCCCGACGTGTTGACTTAAGTAATGCGTCTTAATGAACCAGGTGTACGTGTCTTTTAATTGATGCTCACAGGTATGTGCTGTGAGGCTCAGTGTGCCAATGACTGAGTGGGGTGTGGAGGGCTTGGGTATACTGAAGGACGCCCAGGTAAGCTGTAGAGGGGTTTACATACACTGTAGACGATGCATGTATACTGTAGAGGGGTTCAGGTATACTGTAAAAGCTTTAGGTATGATGCAGAAGGTTCAGGTATACTGCAAGAGGTTCAAGTGTACTCCAAAAGGTTCAGGTACATTGCAAAAGGCTCAGGTATACTGTAGAAGGTTCAGGTTTATTTCAGAAGGTTCAGGTACACTGTAGAAGCTTCAGGTGTACTGTAGAAGGTTCAGTATAGTGTAGAAGTTTCATGTACACAAGGTGTACCACGTCAGACCCCACGAGAGAGGCCGCGGCTGCCCAGAGATGTTTAGGCGATGTACAGCTGCGCTCGCTGATGTTCTGGTGCACGGGTGAGGCTGGTCAAAACATCGTTCGATGTTGAAACTGATGGTGGTTGGCTCAGTCGCTGTACTCACCACGGCAGAAAGATACAACGAAGAAAAACGTACAAAAAGAAAACTACGAAAAGAGAAAATTTTGTGTTTGTTCAACGTCCAAATGTTCACAACTTACACCTACAAGTCAACATCCAACGCTCAAATGTTCACATTAGGCAGGCAAATGTCCACAGTATACCCTGAAATGTCCACATCCAACACCAAAATATTAACATTCTACCCTAAAATGTCCACATTCAACACGTAAATATATCAACATTTTACACAAAAATACCCGCATCCAACACCCAAATACATCATTTTACCCTAAAATGTCCACATCCATCACCCAAATATCAACATTCTACTCTAAAGTGTCCACATACAACCTCCTAAAATGTCAATACTTTACTCCAAAATGTCCCTTTTCAACGCCCAGACGTCCACATTCTACACACCCAGCACAATGATCATATAAATGACTCTAAGAAGTCTTTTTCGCTTCCCTTGTATCATATATCCATTTCACCCTGCAATAGATCTACCTAAAAGCATTTAGTAATCAAACAAAATGAATACAAAAATGACAAATATTATGTTACAATTCTGTACTTCTTTTTCGTACAAATGGAATTTTGGTTTTCTGTGACAGATGGAATGACTGAGTTTTGTGTTGTGTGTGTGGTGTGTGTGTGTGTGTGTGTGTGTGTGTGTGTGTGTGTGTGTGATAATTTCCCAATGCTGTATTTTGCACCCCACTGTATCACAGTTTTTTCCAACACTCTGTAACAATGTATTTGTAACCCATCTTAATACATTGTCTGTATCATGAAACTTGTAACTCATTGCGCCATCGCCCTAGTAACTCACTGTAACAGGGCAGCTGTAACACACTATCACTGGGCGTCTGTAACTCACTGTAACACGGCGGCTGTAACTCGCTGTACCAGGGAGCCTGTAACTCACTGTCAGAAAGCGTTGGTGTAAATTCAACCTAATCCTGTATCTCGACTCTTGGCATCTGTCAAGATTGATGACTGAGAAGGAAATGATTTTGTTCTGGCCACCTAACCCTGAGGCTGAATGGGGCGCAGGCACCGAGGGTGATTGAGGCCAGGCCCAGAGACACGGCCTTAACCAGCGACTATGCTCAGGAACCTCACCTTTCTCAATCATGACAAAAGAAGAATGGAAAAAAATATATATATATATCTACATCTCTCTCTCTCTCTCTCTCTCTCTCTCTCTCTCTCTCTCTCTCTCTCTCTCTCTCTCTCAAGGCATACAGCTAACTCTACAGTAGCTCACAAACCTACCCACACAACATGCGTCCATGACGGTCACACAGACACACACACACACACACACACACACACACACACACACACACACACACACTGAGTGTGGCACACTGGGCCATACGAGGAACAGCGACACACACACTCGACATGATCATTGCTACGAGCGTCACCCACACCCAACCCAACAGAACGGTACATCCCTTCAACACTTTACGGTCGGCAATCCCGTGGGATCCTACGCCACGCCAGACCCTCAAGGACGGACGGACGGACGGACGGACGCCTCCTGCGATGGCTTCTTCATCGGCCTCGCTCCTAACCCCCCGTCCTCCTCCTACGACCTGCCCTGCATGGATCCACTCAACTCGTGATCTGTTGTTGGTCCTCCTCCTCCTCCTCCTCCTCCTCCTCCTCCTCGTTTATCTTCCCTCTTATTTCGTATTTCTTTCGTACCGTTTTCTTCCATTTTTCCTTTTTTTTTTTTGGTACCCAGCCCGACGGAGTTACCGCTGAAAATAAATGGTCGAGAGACAGGTATTTTTAACAGGTGTGTGTGTGTGTGTGTGAGGGGGGCCTTCGAGAGGGAGGGGATGGAGGTGCTTTTAAGGGGCGTCAGTTGGGTTCGGGGGGGAGAGGGGGGAGGGTTGAACTAAGGCCAGGTGTGTGTGTGTGTGTGTGTGTGTGTGTGTGTGTGTGTCTGTATACACACACATTACGGAGGGGCCAACACCTGTCTATTTATACCTGCTCTGCTCACCTGCCTGCTGGCCAAGCGAGCGAGCCAGGCTTCCCCCTTCATCTTCCCCCGACACACGTCTCAGCCAATTTTCAAGTCGGAACACAGATCCCCGGGCGTCGTCACGGAAAAAAAATTCAATACGTCGCACGTAACATCATACGTAACGGTGACCAACGTTAGACGTAACGAAGACTTAACATGATACAACGAAGACTAACGTTAGATGTAACGAAGACTTAACATGATACAACGAAGACTAACATTAGATGTAGCGAGACTTAACATGATACAACGAAGACTATACGTAACGAAGACGCTTGTAAATATCAAAGACAATGGGAGGGAGAAGCGCTAATTTAAACAACGGGAGAAAATAAACACGTCAATCCAATCTAATGAGAAGAGATTATTGACATACGAGTGTTGTATAAACCTTCAGAACACACGGGGACGAAAGAGCATCGCCCGCTCAGGATGGATTCCACAATAAAGGGCATTAGAATCTTCCTGGCTCTGCCTGACCCGGGAAATGCAATACAGAGGCCGGGATCCGCCACCACCACAGAGGAAATAAATCTACAGCAACAGGGAAAACATTTAGAAAAACAGCGAAATACATTTGCGGGGGAAACACGGCGCGCAGGCGCCAGGTAACGTGTGTGTGTGTGTGTGTGTGTGTGTGTGTGTGTGTGTGTGTGTGTGTGTGAATTGTTTACTGTTTGTGTATTGCGGGGAGAAGAGAGTGTTACACTCGCGATGCTGTACCCCCACCCCCCGTATAGATGTATATATGTAGCCATGTCTTTACTCCTATGTGTGTGTACACACACACACACACACACACACGCACACACACACACACACACACACACACACACACACACGTCAGCCTACGCCAGCCAGCT
>NC_092289.1:19438277-19450777 GCF_036320965.1 Panulirus ornatus | reverse complement strand
GAGAGGAGGGTCGTGAAGGGAAGCTCAGTTGGCAGCAGATGGCTGGGCTAATGGCCCCAGCTGACAGCTGGTCAACAATCGCCAGCTGGGTGGGGGGTAGGGGGAATTACGAGGACCAGATGGTGGGAATAACAGGGAGAGGTGGTGAGAGTAACAGGGAGAGGGGGTGAGAGTAACAGGGAGAGGAGGTGAGAGTAACAGGGAGAGGGGGTGAGAGTAACAGGGAGAGGGGGTGAGAGTAACAGGGAGAGGGGGTGAGAGTAACAGGGAGAGGAGGTGAGAGTAACAGGGAGAGGGGGTGAGAGTAACAGGGAGAGGGGGTGACAGTAATAGGGAGAGGCGGTGAGGGTAACAGGGAGAGGGGGTGAGAGTAACAGGGAGAGGAGGTGAGAGTAACAGGGAGAGGGGGTGAGAGTAACAGGGAGAGAGGGTGACAGTAATAGGGAGAGGCGGTGAGAGTAACAGGGAGAGGGGGTGAGAGTAACAGGGAGAGGAGGTGAGAGTAACAGGGAGAGGGGGTGAGAGTAACAGGGAGAGGGGGTGAGAGTAATAGATAGAGGCGGTGAGAGTAACAGGGAGAGGCGGTGAGAGTAACAGGGAGAGGAGGTGAGAGTAATAGGGAGAGGGGGTGAGAGTAACAGGGAGAGGGGGTGAGAGTAATAGATAGAGGCGGTGAGAGTAACAGGGAGAGGCGTGAGAGTAACAGGGAGAGGAGGTGAGAGTAACAGGGAGAGGCGGTGAGAGTAACAGGGAGAGGAGGTGAGGGTAACAGGAAGAGGGGTGAGAGTAACAGGGAGAGAGGGTGACAGTAATAGGGAGAGGCGGTGAGGGTAACAGGGAGAGGCGGTGAGAGTAACAGAGAGAGGCGGTGAGAGTAACAGGGAGAGGCGTTGAGGGTAACAGGGAGAGAGAGGGAGAGGCGGCGGAAATAACAGAGAAGATAGTGTGATACCACTGATAATGACAACGGTAAACAGGAGCAGCAACAGTGAGGAAGGTGGCAACAGGGAGGATGGTGATAGTTAAGATAAAATCTGATGATAGTGAAGATAATGACATCTGATACGACTACAGGACACAAGAAAACGGGAAACGGTCATTATTGCAACCCGGATAATGAGAGCAATAGGGAAGATAGTGATGATGATAGTGAGGACTAAGGATAGTGACACCAACAGTATAGACAGTGACACCAACAGTATAGACAGTGACACCAACAGTATAGGCAGTGACAACAACAGTATAGACAGTGACAACAACAGTATAGACAGTGACAACAACAGTATAGACAGTGACAACAACAGTATAGACAGTGACACCAACAGTATAGACAGTGATACCAACAGTATAGACAGTGACACCAACAGCATAGGCAGTGACAACAACAGTATAGACAGTGACACCAACAGTATAGACAGTGACAACAACAGTATAGACAGTGACACCAACAGTATAGACAGTGACACCAACAGTATAGACAGTGACACCAACAGTGAAAATAGTGACAACAACACCATCAGAAAAGATGGTGGCAAGTTGCCTACATTATAAATGAATAGTATAAATTACTATAATTTCTCTATACGTGTCTTTGCTTCATCCAAATACCACAAATGGCAAAAGAGCTATTGAGCAATTGACCAAAAGAGGAAGAAAGAGACTTTGAATCAGTCCCTGTGTTTACAGAAGCAGTCCTCATCGATGTGAACCTGTTGTGAAATGCCCTAAAAATCCTTAAAAAGGCCATTCTTTTAGGAAAAAAAAAAGACTACAGGACATTCTTTCAAGAAAAAAGATTACAGGCCATTCTTTTAGGAAAGATAAGATTACAGGCCATTCATTTAGGAAAGAAAACACTACAGGCCATTCATTTAGGAAAGAAAAGACTACAGGCCATTAATTTAGGAAAGAAAAGACTACAGGCCATTCATTTAGGAAAGAAAAGACTACAGGCCATTCTTTTAGGAAAAAAAACACACAGGACATTCTTTTAAGAAAAAACAAACAAAAAGAAAGACTACAGGAAATTGTAGTCATTATTAAAACGTCTGCACTGGAAGTTTCTGCCAACCATGAATCATGATCGTCTAGGACACGGGGGAAAAATATTATGATATATATATATATGTTCCTCTCAAGGACAACATATCTAGACACAGGAAATTTGGTTTTAGAATTTTTTTTCCATTATTTTTTGTGATGCGGAGACGAGATCTGTCTTAGGGGGGATAAGCCCCGAGTGTTCGTGCCGTGGGGAGAGAGAGAGAGAGAGAGAAAGAGAGAGAGAGAGAGAGAGAGAGAGAGAGAGAGAGAGAGAGAGAGAGAGAGAGAGAGAGAGAGAGAGAGAGAGAGAGAGAGAGAGAGAGAGAGTAACGATAGGCACGTAACCATGCGACGCACTACAAGCTCTATATCTCGTTAAGTTACGATCCCCTCCCATCCCCACACACACACACACACACACACACTCCTCCTTCCACTGAACGCACAGGTGAACGCCTGCCGAGCGGTGAACACACGCATGCGGAGGACGTTCAGCTTCGGGTTGAACGCCCAAAGTCTCAAGCATTCCCTGGGCCAATAGGGGCAACAAAGAACGGAGGAGGAAAGAAAAGAGAGAGAGAAAATCTTTGATCTTCAATCTCGCCACACATAAAGAGGGTGATTCTGGGGTGTAGTGTGGAGGACTGTAGTGTGGTGGGCGTGTAATGTAGTGTGGTGCAGTGTGGTGGGGAGTGTGTAGTGTGGAGGACTGTAGTGTGGTGGGCGTGTAATGTAGTGTGGTGCAGTGTGGTGGGGGTGTGTAGTGTGGAGGACTGTAGTGTGGTGGGCGTGTAATGCAGTGTGGTGCAGTGTGGTGGGGGTGTGTAGTGTGGAGGACTGTAGTGTGGTGGGCGTGTAATGTAGTGGGGTGCAGTGTGGTGGGGGTGTGTAGTGTGGAGGACTGTAGTGTGGTGGGCGTGTAATGTAGTGGGGTGCAGTGTGGTGGGGGTGTGTAGTGTGGAGGACTGTAGTGTGGTGGGCGTGTAATGTAGTGTGGTGCAGTGTGGTGGGGGTGTGTAGTGTGGAGGACTGTAGTGTGGTGGGCGTGTAATGCAGTGTGGTGCAGTGTGGTGGGGGTGTGTAGTGTGGAGGACTGTAGTGTGGTGGGCGTGTAATGCAGTGTGGTGCAGTGTGGTGGGGGTGTGTAGTGTGGAGGACTGTAGTGTGGTGGGCGTGTAATGCAGTGTGGTGCAGTGTGGTGGGGGTGTGTAGTGTGGAGGACTGTAGTGTGGTGGGCGTGTAATGCAGTGTGGTGCAGTGTGGTGGGGGTGTGTAGTGTGGAGGACTGTAGTGTGGTGGGCGTGTAATGTAGTGGGGTGCAGTGTGGTGGGGGTGTGTAGTGTGGAGGACTGTAGTGTGGTGGGCGTGTAATGTAGTGTGGTGCAGTGTGGTGGGGGTGTGTAGTGTGGAGGACTGTAGTGTGGTGGGCGTGTAATGCAGTGTGGTGCAGTGTGGTGGGGGTGTGTAGTGTGGAGGACTGTAGTGTGGTGGGCGTGTAATGTAGTGGGGTGCAGTGTGGTGGGGGTGTGTAGTGTGGAGGACTGTAGTGTGGTGGGCGTGTAATGTAGTGGGGTGCAGTGTGGTGGGGGTGTGTAGTGTGGAGGACTGTAGTGTGGTGGGCGTGTAATGTAGTGTGGTGCAGTGTGGTGGGGGTGTGTAGTGTGGAGGACTGTAGTGTGGTGGGCGTGTAATGTAGTGTGGTGCAGTGTGGTGGGGGTGTGTAGTGTGGAGGACTGTAGTGTGGTGGGTGTGTTGTGTGTGTGTGTGTTTCTCATGGCCGCTACTAGATGGCTCTGGACCGCTGCTAACAAGGTCAACAAGCCTAACTTGTCATTCATTAACCCTCCCACCTCTCCCCCTCCTCAACCCTTCCCCCCTCCTCCCCTTTTTCTCCCCCCCCTCCCTTGCCTTCATTGCTTGAGGGGAATAATTTTTATAATGGCAGATAAGCGAGCTACTCCACCCATTACGGGTAATTAAGGGCCCTTGAGGACAACGATACGACCTTTGACCACGAGGGATCTCCCTCAGGGTCAAATAGCGTGCTTGGCGGGTTTTATGTGACCCAACCCTCTAAGGTCATCTTATATATATATTATATATATATATATTATATATATATATATATATATATATATATATATATATATATATATACACACGGGGCTCCACGAGTGTACAACTCCCTCCCCATACAAGACGAGAAGCTATTGATAAATAGGTATTAACAGATGGATAACGACAAGTAGATAATGGCACACAGACACACACACACACACACACACACACACACAAACACACACACACACACACACACTGTATATGCCTGAGCCACAGTCAGGTGAGGGGGGGGGGAGATGGGGAGGGCATTAAGCTGATGTACACAAGCCATCTTAATGGATCTCAAGTTCTAAGTCTGTCCCACTCTTCACCTCAGCGAGGGAGGGAGGGAGGGAGGGAGAGAGGGGGAGGGAAGGGAGGGAGGAAAACTCGTCTCTTTCCTTCACTGAAGTGAAAGAAGAAGGAAACCTGGCCTTCTTTCCTTAGCGAATGAAAGCGTCTAGCCATTCAGTTCTTAATACGTAATACGCCCCACACTGCCCTTGAAACCAACTGATAATCAAATCCCTGACGCTTACGAATGCCTTATGCCCTTATCATGATCCTAATTAATATCCTATTTACATTCTGGACTGACCTTTCCAGCCAAATGAATGTGTGAGAGAGAGAGAGAGAGAGAGAGAGAGAGAGAGAGAGAGAGAGAGAGAGAGAGAGAGAGAGAGAGAGAGAGAGAGAGAAATCAGGCAATCAAACCTGACCTTCCTAAGTCTGGCGTAATAAGGTCAGAGGCTTCAGGTCAGGGACTGACGAACCACCAGGAGAATGACCACCAGTTAAGGAAAAAGCAAAGCTAAAGCTAACCTTAGAAGGTAAGGACAGATGATCCACTAACGAGCGAGGGAATAACTAAAGCTAAAGAAGGACGGTCTCAGAGCTAACGAAAGACGATCTCAAAGCTAACGAAAGACGGTTTCAAAGCTAACGAAAGACGATCTCAAAGCTAACGAAAGATCGTCTCAAAGCTAACAAAAGACGATCTCAAAGCTAACGAAAGACGATCTCAAAGCTAACGAAAGACGGTCTCAAAACTAACGAAAGACTATCTCAAAGCTAAGAACAGGATACAACAAAGCTAGAATATTAAAAAAAAAAAGGACTGATATTATATTAGGATTTAATTAGACTTCTGTACATAATAAGGAAATTCCCTCAACCATCTTAGGAATATAAGACTATGGCTTTACTGGGGTCGAACAGCTGAGATGAGAGACCAGCCCACAACACAACACACCACAACACCAGACAGTCAGTACCTGACAACCTCAACCATCCACTGAGGATCGAACCCAGACATCCCCACTCCATTCTCGATTTGATGTCCTCCCGTTTGTCTCCCTGCCTCCACCACTTCTGGGGGCCTTTCTCCACTCCCCCACCCCTTTAAACCATCACCCCTTCCCCCTTTACACCGGACAGGAGAGGGCAAACCCCCTTCCTATCCTACCTGCCCCCTCCCTCACAACTTGATTGATCAGCCTCCAGTAATTGCAGTCGACAGGTTGGGTTATGGAGGCATCGCCAGATAACACCATCACTGGATGTAAATGGAGTGAGAAATTGTAACGAGTTTATAGCAATGGGTCACTGTTTGGACATGTAAACATCCATCCAGCAATACATACATACATGCACACACACACACACACACACACACACACACACACACACATATATATATATATATATATATATATATATATATATATATATATATATATATATATATATATATATATATATTCCTATGAGTCCACAGGGAAATGAAACACAATAAGTTCCCAAGTGCACTTTCGTGTAATAATCACATCATCAGGGGAGATACAGGACGCCATTTGGAAAACAAGTGATCCTATATATATATATATATATATATATATATATATATATATATATATATATATATATATATATATATATATATATTCTTTCCACTATCAATGACCTAAGGTAATAACACGTAACTGTATCTTTCAGTGAGTTTCAGGGCTGAAGTATATTTACGACAGAGA
This sequence comes from Panulirus ornatus, assembly GCF_036320965.1. Lineage (NCBI taxonomy): Eukaryota > Metazoa > Arthropoda > Malacostraca > Decapoda > Palinuridae > Panulirus > Panulirus ornatus. Next base: position 19,444,604 of record NC_092289.1, on the reverse strand, counting down.
TGAAATATATTCAAAAACGTCCAGCCATATCACCCAGCTCTTACCCTACGAAACCCATAGAAACGTTTTTCCACTCCTGACGCACAGGCAGCAGGAAACGTTTACTTAAGGCCAATCGATACGAGACGTTTGTGTTGCAAGCACCTCGCCCATCGTAAGACATAACGAGCCTACAACCCCAGCTGTTGTGCACCGCCGTTAACGCCCCATTAACCTAACGGCGTAGAGCGACAACACACACACACACACACACACACACACACACACACGGAGCAATTGCAACGCTATCGCCAGGCGTAATGACGCCCCCCTCCCCCCCCTCTCTCTCTCCACCTCCCACTCCACTCAGGAGCGACTACGTCATAGCTAACAGCCACCTCGAACTTTCCCCCCGTCCGAATCATTTAGCCAGACCAATTAAGACCGCTTGGAAATTACAGAAAGGGAGAGGAGAGAGAGAGAGAGAGAGAGAGAGAGAGAGAGAGAGAGAGAGAGAGAGAGAGAGAGAGAGAGAGAGAGAGAGGGAAGGTGGGGGGGAAAGGAGAGAGGGAGGAGGAAAGTGGGTGGTTGGGTGGGTAAATGATGATGGAGGAGGTAGAGGGAAGTGTTGGGGGGTGAGGTGGGGGCATTGTGTGTGTGTGTTTGTGTGTGTGTGTGTGTGTGTGTGTGAGGGGGGGGGGTTAGGTTTTCTAGTGCGTGAGGGGGGAGGGGAGGGGGGAAAGAGAGAGAGAGAGAGAGAGAGAGAGAGAGAGAGAGAGAGAGAGAGAGAGAGAGAGAGGAGGCCCAGACTTCATCACCATCATCATCCACCACCACCAGGTCAGGAGCGAGTGTGAACACCTGTGGCAGACGGAGGCTCGCGCTAACAAGACACAGGTGATTTAATCGGCAGTTCGCGTGTCGTTGAGGCTCTCGAGGATGGGGGGGGGGGTGAGGGGGGGGGGTAGGGAAACAAGGTGTGGGTTGATTTGTTGGGGGGAAGTTTGGTACGACCTGGTTCACAGGTGTGACCTGTGTGTGACCTGGTTCACAGGTGTGACCTGTGTGTGACCTGGTTGGTGGCTTGGGGTAGAGGGGCGTTACCCATGACCTGTGACCTGGTTGGCGGCTTGGGGTATAATGATAATAATAATAATAATAATGATAATAATAATAATAATAATAATAATAATAATAATAATAATAATAATGATAATAGCAAAAAATAATGTTGGCAACCTCAGAAGGACTAAAGATGAGAGAGAGAGAGAGAGAGAGAGAGAGAGAGAGAGAGAGAGAGAGAGAGAGAGAGAGAGAGAGAGTGATGGGGTGGGGGGGGAGGCTCTCCTTGCCATAACTCGTGCCTGTGTGTGCATGACGCCGTGGTGGGGGGGTGGGGGGGGGCGGGACCCCACGACCTGGACCCCTCACCCAGCTGATCTTATGACTGGGCAACCTTCCAAATCTGGTGGTAGTGGTGGTAGTGGTGGTGGTAGTGGTGGTGGTAGTAGTGGTGGTGGTAGTGGTGGTGGTAGTGGTGAGATTGTGGCACCTGGCGTATATGTAACAGTCACCGAGTTTGTAGATGTCACGAACACGTCTCTGTCACAGCTCTTGCGTTACGCCAGGAGAGGGAGTGACACGTCCTTGCGTTACCCTGTGTGTGTGTGTGTGTGTGTGTGTGTGTGTGTGTTGTGAGAGCTCACAGTGATAAGAAACAAGGGCAGGGCTTTCGTGTGTGAGAGAGTGCTCACAGGGAGAGAGACGACAGAGACACGAGGATTTTGAGTTGTGAGACACGCTTGCACGACCCGTGTATATATATATATAAACACTACCCATGTATATATATATGTATATATAAAAGAATAATGGCTATGCTCTCAAGGCAAAGGCGAGGAGGGGGGGGCGGGGGGGGGGTTGTCGGTCTTATGAAGCAAAACTTCCCAGCGACTCACAACAAAACGCGAGTTTCTCACAATTTGAGAAACCTAATTACGGACGAGATGAGAAGGACGCGAAATGACGCGATTTACTTGTTTTCTTGTGAGGAGGTGGGGGGGGGGGGTCGTATGGGGATCGGGGGGTTGGGGGGAGGAGGGAGGGGGGAGGGGGAATGGGTGTGGGGGCTTGTGATGTAAGGAAAGGGGGGAAAATACTCATATATATATATATATATATATATATATATATATATATATATATATATATATATATATATATATATTCCTATGAGTCCACGAGGAGACTGAAACACGATAAGTTCCCGAGTGCACTTTCGTGTAATAATCACATCATCAGGGGAGACACAAGAGAGAAATAAAAGTCAGTTGATATACATCGAAGAGACGAAGCTAGGACGCCATTTGGTAAACATACATATATATATGTCGAGGCCGACGGTAAACTTAGTGAGAGAGAGAGAGAGAGAGAGAGAGAGAGAGAGAGAGAGAGAGAGAGAGAGAGAGAGAGAGAGAGAGGAACGAAGGCTTTAGCAACCACAGTATGAGGATAAAGCTTAATATCTACGCTTTGAAAAGCTTCATCTTTTTATTTTTTTATTTTTTGAGGGTAAAAAAAATATGGTGTTTACGAAAGTCGAGAGATCAAAAAAAAAAATGTGGTTGGGTTTATGCTTGAGTCTGATGGTCGGGACGAGAAGGGCTTGTGGGGGAGGGGAAGGGAGGGAATGGAAGGGAGGGAAGGAATGGGAAATGGGTGGGAAGGGTGGAGTGGGGAGGGGAGGTCGGTGTGGTTTGAGGAACAGGGGTGGGGAGAAAATAGACTTATATGCAAGCGCTCTTCCTTCCCCTTCCCTCCTGGGGAGGAGTGGAACAGGGGAGGAGGAGGAGGGGAAGGGGGGGAGAGATAGATGGATGTGGAGGAGGGGGAAGGGGAGTGAGTGGATGAGAGGGGGAGGGGAGAAACAAAGAGACAATTGTGCCAGGAGGGGGGATGTGTGGGGTGACGTAGTGCCAGGAGTGGGGAGTGGGGAGGAGTAGGTGACATTTTCCCAGAAGGGGGGGTGGTGTCGGATAGGTTGTTTAAGCCAGCCTAGGGTCTGAAACAATGGGGGGAGGGAAGAGGGCGGTGGTGGAGGTGGAAGAAGATGGGGGAGTGGATGGTTCATCTTGGTTATGGCCTACCTGAAACAGTGGCTTATATCTGTGCACATTACTGACTGGGTAGCCAACTCTCCATCCTCCCGCCTCCCCTCTTTCTCCCCCCTTTCCCTCTCCCCCTTTCCCTCCACCCCTTCCCAACCCCCTCCCTTTGTAAACCACCCCCTTCCCCCCATCCCTCTTGCCCTTACACCACCCCACAATCCCCTCCCCCCCCCCAACCACCATCCCAGGCCTCACTGCAGTGTTGCCAGCCACAGGGGGGGGGGGAATATAAGCCCCCCCACCCCCCTCCCACACACACACACACACACACACACACAAGTCAACCCCACTCGCGTCTCTGGCAGTGTTACCAGGCCCAGACTAACCAGCCTCCCTCCCTCCCTCCCTCATGTGCGGATGTATAAATATAATTGACACAAACAATGGACCGATTTTAGCGCAACACTGCTGGGAGAGAGAGAGAGAGAGAGAGAGAGAGAGAGAGAGAGAGAGAGAGAGAGAGAGAGAGAGAGAGAGAGAGAGAGAGAGAGAGAGAGCCTTGGCTTTGATGAGTAACATGTGTTGAAGGGCGCCAAGACCCGGCGGTATTTTTACTTGTTGACTGTGGCGGTGGTGAGGTGGGGGGGGGGGGCGGGTTTCAGGGCACGGGTGGTGGGGGGTGTGTGGTGGGGGAGTGTGTGGTGGGGGAGTGTGTGGTGGGGGAGTGTGTGGTGGTGGTGTGGTGGCAACAGGAGCAGCGGTGTTGGTACAGGTGGCCAGTGTCTGGTTGCAGACCTGGTGGCTGGAATCAGACACAGCGATGTTGGTAGTGTTGGTGTTGGTGGTGATGTTGGTGGTGATGTTGGTGGTGGTGGTGGTGGTTGGTGGTTGGTGGTGGTGTTGGTGGTGGTGGAGGATGGTTCACTGTGGTTGGACAAGTGTGTGTGTGTGTGTGTGTGTGTGTGTGTGTGTGTGTGTGTGTGTGTGTGTGTGTGTGTGCATGGATATGTGGTTATCTGGACTCACTTCAGGCCCCAGACCACCCCCTTTTCCCCTTCCAGACCCTAAGACCTCTCGCCCATCCCCCTATCAGCCCCCAGACCAAACCCCCTTCCCTCCTTCAGACCCCCAGACCTCCCCCCTTCGCTCCTTCAGACACCCCCAGACCTCCCAAACTTCCCCCCACGACCCAACCAGGTATACCCACATAAGTCATACACGTTCAGTAGGGAATGTAAAACAACTCCTTGGGGGCCCCCCTTCCCCCCACCCCCACATGGATACGCCCCGACTTCGCCATCTGCATTTTCTCTTAGCCAGATTGCTATATAATCTTGCGAGCATCTCCCGCACAGCTTTTAAAAATGATACGAAACTCTGTAGCGCGCGGGAAATATATATATATATATATATATATATATATATATATATATATATATATATATATATATATACATATATATATATTTCGTATCGAGATGGTCAAAGAAATATTAAGTTGTACCTCGAGAAGACTGAAGGCAAGAATTATTGTCTCATAAATAATAACTATCTCTTTAACATGTAATAACTATCTCTTTAACAAGCAATAGCTATCTCTTTAACAAATAATAACTACATGTTAAACCAATAACATTATTATTATTATTATTATTATTATTATTATCATCATCAGTTGTTATCATTATCATTATTATTATCATTACCATTGATATTACTATTATTATTATTATTATTATTATCATTATTATCATTATTATTATTATTATTACTATTATTATTATAATTATTATTATTATTATTATTATTATCTTTAAACACTCTGCTATGTTGTCTTAACACAGTCCTTAGCTCAGGAAACACTGTGTTGATTCTGGCACAAACACAAGGAGAAAAAGTAAACCATTCGACCCAGCGACTACCTGGCCCAGCGACTACCAGAACCCAGCGACTACCTGGCCCAGCGACTACCTGACCCAGCGACTACCTGGCCCAGCGACTACCTGGCCCAGCGACTACCTGACCCAGCGACTACCTGGCCCAGCGACTACCTGACTCAGCGACTACCTGACCCAGCGACTACCTAACCCGTCGAATACCTGACCTAGCGACTACCTGACCCAGCGATTACCTGACCCAGCGACTCACTTACAAAATTCTTCCTTCAGACAATATAAAGATAATATATCTATAACCAACGTTTATGACCTAAAAACCAAAGGGGTTTTCAATCCCTATGTGGCATAAAACCATGTAGCCCACCGACCCCCTCTATGGGAAACTACTATCCAACGAATTTTTATGGAGAGAAAAAAAAATATTCTTTTAACCCATCAATAAAAGCATAAAAGACTTTAGCCCGGCATCCATGAATTCGTGTTTTTTCTTTCTAAATCATTTATTTATTCTAGTTTTCATGAAATAAAGATGAAAAGACCTGATGTGCAGCATCCTTGATGGAAAACATTATAATCCAGCGACCATCACACTCACTCACACACACACACACACACACACACACACACACACAGACTCACACACACACACACACACACCACACACACATACCACACAAACACACACACACACACACACACCACACTCACACACACACACTCACACACACACACACACACACACACACACACACCACACTCACACACACACACTCACACACACACACACACACACACACACACACAGACTCACACACACACACACACACACCACACACACATACCACACAAACACACACACACACACACACACCACACTCACACACACACACACACACAGACTCACACACACACACACATACGTACAAAAATAAGAGCTTTCTCGTCTGGCTTCATCATGCCGGCCTGAGTTGGAAGGTAAAGAATGAGATTTAGTTACTGGGAGAAGAAACAAATGACTGTTGCTGATGAAAGTTACACCAGACTCTCCTGAGTTATAAGGCGGAAGGCCAGGGGTTATCAACAACTTGTGGAGGGAGGGAGTTATTAGCGACTTGTGGAGGGAAGGAGTCATTAGCGACTTGTGGAGGAAAGGAGGGAAGGAGTCATTAGCGACTTGTGGAAGGAAGGAGGGAACGATTCATCGGCGAGTAAGTCTGTGGAGGGAAGGAGGGACGAAGTTATTAGCGACTTGTGGAGGAAAGAGAGAGAGTTATAAGATACTATTGGAGGGAAGGAGGGAGTCATGAGATATTACTGGGGGGGAAGGGAAGTTAGTTATAACC
>NC_092289.1:19403277-19433277 GCF_036320965.1 Panulirus ornatus | reverse complement strand
TCAGAAAGGCACCCTTCCTTACGTACCAATCAGACGCATGTAACCAATCCCATCACCCTGGTTTGACACAGCTGCCAATCAGGATGAAGTGCAGAGAGAGACACACACAGAGGCATGCCACCACTCAGATAAATACGCAGAGAGAGACACACACAGAGGCATGCCACCACTCAGATAAACACGCAGAGAGAGACGCACACAGAGGCATGCCACCACTCAGATAAACACGCAGAGAGAGACGCACACAGAGGCATGCCACCACTCAGATAAATACGCAGAGAGACACACACAGAGGCATGCCACCACTCAGATAAACCTCATCTGTCTGTAGGAGACAAACATAAGCTTTAATGCCAATCAGAAAACACCCCCATATCTCTACCCCTCCCCCCCATCCCCCCTTCAATCAGTAAACACCAAACAACCAATCACGGTGTATCTCTCAAACGATGAATTTACCCTTCATTTCACACAACCATCGCGAACGATGTGTTTCACTTTAACAATGATGTATCTTTCGCTCCCTCAGATATCGAACAACCATCTCAAAGATTAGCATACCTTAAAAAAAACCCTAAGATAAACTGATAACCATGTTAAACCTGCTCAACCTACTGAGCCATGATCGTAAACCAGACGGGGTTTATCTACATCGGATCTGATCCACCCAGACATAAACCAGGGAAAATAAAGCCAAGCCACATAATCTATCACAGAGCTTCGTTCATTATTCATACTCATATCAAATTTACTACCACTCTATCTCCATAAATATATCAAAATCTATCATTCAGAAGATTATAGGTTCAAGTGCTGTTCTAAATTACGGTAGAATATGGTCAATAATAGCATCATATATATATATATATATATATATATATATATATATATATATATACTGAATTACAATATCAAATACTGATCTCTCTCTCTCTCTCTCTCTCTCTCTCTCTCCCGCATCTCTCTCTCTCTCCTCATCTCTCTCTCTCTCTCTCTCTCTCTCTCTCTCTCTCTCTCTCTCTCTCTCTCTCTCGTTCATAGGATTAAACCTGATCCCTTTCATCTACATTAAAGGCGTAGTGGAACAATCCTATGCAACAGAAGGATCCATCGCATCCTGCTCGCTGCAAAGGGGTGGAAAAGGCAAACCTCCCGTGTAGCCCACACGGCAGGAGAACCTGCCGTGTTGTCCCGTATTACCGGGGATGTTGACGTGACCAGCCGCTGTAAAGCGAGCTTGTCACACGGCTTCGCGAAGTGTACAGGGAGGGCGCGGTGCGCGGGGGTGTGTGGGCGAATTCTACGGGTGGCGCGAAACTCTACGGATATTGAACCCCGCATTTCATTACCTTGCTACCAACGCGAGACAAGGTGATAAAATATTATATAGTTAAATACCTATTATATATCTATCTATCTAATCTATCAATCTATCTATCTGTCTATCTATCTATCTATATATATATATATATATATATATATATATATATATATATATATATATACGAATATACTGGATAATACCTTCAAACATCCATGGCTCGAATCCTGGCTGTTGGAGAGTATTAAGTGATATATATATATATATATATATATATATATATATATATATATATATATATATATATATATATATATATGTATATTTTTTTTTTTTTTTCATACGATTCGCCATTTCCCGCATTTGCGAGGTAGCGTTAAGAACAGAGGACTGGGCCTTAGAGGGAAAATCCTCACCTGGCCCCCTTCTCTGTTTCTTCTTTTGGAAAATTAAAAAAAAAAAAAAACGAGAGGGGAGGATTTCCAGCCCCCCGCTCCCTCCCCTTTTAGTCGCCTTCTACGACACGCAGGGAATACGTGGGAAGTATTCTTTCTCCCCTATCCCCAGGGATTATATATATATATATATATATATATATATATATATATATATATATATATATATATATATATATATATATATATATAAAGGCTGTAAAGATTCTCCATTTATCAGGGGTGTCAGGGCCAATAACACTAATTTGCATACGTTCCCCTAAGATTGTTACAATTGGCCTCCCTCCCACTGTCTTCCGTAGGGGGGGGAAGTGTCAGCGCTCTGATTAGAGGGCAAGAAATGATTGGTTATCTCATCATATCCCGGGTTCTGATAACCCCAAGATAACTGGTGTGAGCAGACCTCTTTTCTCTGTCCTTTGCGGGACCCGCAAATAAAAGGCAATGCGCCAGTGATTGGACGACGAGAGACTGGTTATAGTATCATTGGTGTTGAAAGTTGGAGGGATTGGAAGGCAAAAAGATTGGTTACGCTGGTTTACCTTTGCGAGACTGATTGGCAGAGGACGATGGATTGGTGGCAACACATGCCTTCATACACTTAGTTCCTCCTCCTCCCCCACTCACCTCTCTGGGATTGAGGATTGGGACGGTGTCAATCCCTGTGAATCTCGGTGATTGGGTGGGGGGGTTGGGGGTGTTGGGGGTTGGGGGAGTTGGGGGGGGGGGGGAGAGAAGGATTAGTCGCGACAGTCTGGCTTTAACATGGCCACGAGGGCTGAGTTGAAGGGTGACGAGCCCCGTTGCTCTCCATCCTTTGATGATGCATTAGTGTCTGTCTCTCTCTCTCTCTCTCTCTCTCTCTCTCTCTCTCTCTCTCTCTCTCTCTCTCTCTCTCTCTCCCTCTCTCTCTGTCGTTCGATATCTTTCCCCCTTCCTCTATGTATCTTTGGTACATCCATTTATCTCCCTCTATCTATCTTCTCACTCACTCTCACTCTCTCTCTCTCTCTCATCTTCCCTCCCTCTTTTCCTCCCTGTCCCTCTCTCTCTCTCTCTCTTTTCCAACCGTTTTCCCTGACGACCAATCAAAAGCAACGAAGCCCTGCCTCTCATCACTCTGATTGGCCGGCCACTCCTGACCTATCACCGGCCCGGAACACGTAAACAAAGCCCCATCCGCCAATCACAGACCTCGACGGACACACACTCGCTCTCCGCATCACGTCCAGATATCAACGGGACATGGCCCTAATTAAAAATAATCATCTACATTAATAATCAAGGGTAATTATGAGCTACAATTGAAGCCCTGGAGAGTTACGCAGCTACCCAAGGCCACTGGAAGTTAAAAGCTAATGAGAAAGGTAGTTTTAAGTTAAGACTCGACTTACCCACTTAAACCACGTACATTGGGTGACCTCCTCCCCCCACCTGAAACCCCCCAGCTGTAGGTTCTGTTTTCTGACGTCTTCGATCCTTTGGAATCGGCCTAGTGTGACCTGAGTCGCCGATTTTCGGGGGGGTGGTGTGTACGTTATCGGGTTGGGGAAAGGGTGTTGGAGTGGGGTTGTGGTTGGGGTGGGGGGAGATAGCAGTCACACGTACGGTATCGGGAAGGTAGTTGATGGTGCAGGGGTTGAGATAAGCGAGCGTTTGTTATCGGAAAGGCGAGCGCACGTAATCGGTCAGATGGGCGTACGTTATCGGCCAGTAGAGTGCGCGCAATGGGAACGTCGGACGTACGTTATCGGGGAAAAGTGGGACGTACTTTATCGGGAAAGTCCACAGTACGTTATCGACAGGCGCTCACTAAGGGTACGGGGGAGAGGAGAGTGTGTGTGTGTGTGTGTGTGTGTGTGTGTGTTTGTGTGTCCCCGGGGAGGTGGCGGACAGAGCGAGCGCTCGCGTAAATGGCTTTTATGAAAAGGCCAGACATTCAATGTCCCTCAGGCCTTCCGTGTCACTGAAGGGAGAAAAGATCACCTTACCTCCGACTCCCTCCGACTCGAAGAAGCGGAAAATGCTTCACTGTCTCAAAAGACGCCGTTTCGAACACCGCTTCGAAATGAAAGAACCCGAACCCCTTGCAATAGACGAACCATTCATCCCGGAGCTGCCGAACGTGTAATTAGTCACTGTTGACAGATAACCACCCTTAACGAGCGTAACAAGAGACTGCCAATCATATCATTCCACCACGCTCCTGAGCCACTAATTAGACTCCTCAAGTAATTGCATCCTGAAATGGGTTCGGATCCTTGGCTCCTGATAAAAGATTGAACCTTCGATACAACGGAGCGAAGAGCGCTCGAGTGGCGCCCTCTTCAGACTCATGAGCGGCCGTATTCATGAAGGTTGCAAATTGGGGCTTTAATAATGGGTGCGTAGACCTCCGAGGAGGAGGTGGGTTAGCATAGTCTTGGCCTGGAGTATCTGGCGCGTGGAGTAATTGCTATCGGGGAGGGGGTAAGGGGGTGGGGGGAGGGATGGGAGGGAGGGAGGGAGGGAGGGAGGGATGGGAGGGAGGGAGGGAGGGAGGAGGGAGGGATGGAGGGAGGGATGGGAGGGAGGGAGGGAGGGGAGCGATATCTTGATGAGATTGTGGCTATCGAGAGGCTGGGGTTCGAGGGGGGAGGAGGGGAGGTGTGGGGGGGGAAGGACGGGACGGGAGGGGGGGAGGGGTGTTGTGGAGGCTGCTGTGATGGGGTGCTTGGAAGGTTGTGGGGTGAGGGGGAGAGGAAAGGTGGGCTCCTGTGGTGGTGGTGGTGTGTGGTGGAGTGTGGTGTTCCCGACGTGTTGTGTGGTAGTAGAGTGTGGTGGTGGTGGTGTGTGGTGGAGTGTGGTGTTCCCGACGTGTTGTGTGGTAGTAGAGTGTGGTGGTGGTGGTGTGTGGTGGAGGGTCGTGTTCCCGACGTGTTGTGTGGTAGTAGAGTGTGGTGGTGGTGGTGTGTGGTGGAGGGAGGGGGGGAAAAAGTATCAAAATTAGCAGTAGGTCGATGAGTAGTGTCCTGAGAGAGAGAGAGAGAGAGAGAGAGAGAGAGAGAGAGAGAGAGAGAGAGAGAGAGAGAGAGAGAGAGAGAGAGAGAGAGAGAGAGAGACGCGAAATAAATGACTGGATAAAGAAACCCATTACGGAGGAGGGAGTAAACGAGGGAGAAACAAAACAGATAATAATAATTAAGGCAACAGAAGACATACTAAAGACAGAGAGAAGAGACATGGGAGCAACAGAAGATGAGGAAACAGACGACACACAGTCAAACAGACACAGTCGAAAGGAACGGGACAGAAATAGAGACAGGAGTAGAGACAGAGATAGAGCCTTCATCGTTACACCCGTCCACCCACGGTGCCTGAGTTCTTCCCTCCAAACCACTACCTTAATCAATCCTGCATCCTCTCCCTCCACAACCTCGGCTCTCCCTCCACACATTCCCTCCCCATCCTTGACACTCCCTCCATCTACCATCAGCGTCGTCCCTCCTATTTCCTCCCTTCCCCTCTTCATCTTCACGGCAACACTCGCTCCCTTCACCACCATAACCACTTTCCCCCTCTCCCTCCCTCCCTTTCTCCCTCCCACTCGGCCCTCTAGACCCAGCCACCGTAGGCCGGGTCAACACTCCAACATCTCCAACAACCGCAATTACGAACCTCCACCATTGTTTGCCTGGCTGGAGTTTTAACACCACCATCACAGACAAGGACGTATAACTTCCCCTCCCCCAGGAAGTTGCCCACTAAGTCTGGGGTAAACAGTAAGTAAGAAGTGAGGGCTAACTTCCCCCAGAAACCAGTCCCCCAGGCTCTGGGGTAAACAGCGGAGGAGCGAGGCTAATTCCTCAGGAACCAGACCCCAGAGTCTGGGGTGAACAGTATTTAAGTGAGGCAAACTGCCACAGGAACCTATCCCCAGAGTCTGGGGTGAACAGTAGACAAAATATAAGGCTACCTCCCCAGGAACTAAGACTCCAGAGTCTAGGGCGAACAATATATATATATATATATATATATATATATATATATATATATATATATATATATATATATATACACAAAGTGAAGACCAACTCCCTCAGTAACTGGACCCTCCCAGAGTCTGGCAACTCAATACCATTCTCAGAAGTCTGTATCAGGAGCAACTCCTGTTATCGTCTGTGTCGTCCACAGTCTTCGTCCACCTGGGGAGGAGACCAGTGACGAAAAATGTAGCAACACAGCAGCAACGCAGCAGCGGGCGGTACCAGCAACAGCAGCAGCAGCAGCAGTTACAGCGGCAACAGCAGCAGCTGCTGCAGGCGATGGGCCGGACCAGGCCCACTCCTGCAGCAGTCAGCTGGCACCATTTACTCTAACGACACATCCTTATACCTGGCGAGGGAATCATCGCGGTATACTAGTACGTCCAGGGGTGTAGAGGGATGGTGGTGGGTGTAGAGGGGGTGTAGAGGGATAATGGTGGGTGTAAAGGGGATGTAGAGGGATAATGGTGTGTGTAGAGGGATGGTGGTGGGTGTAGAGGGGGATGTAGAGGGATGGTGGTGGGTGTAGAGGGGTGTAGAGGGATGCTGATTGGTGTAAAGGGGATATAGAGAGATGTTACTGGGTGTAGAGGCGGTGTAGGCAGGTGTAGAGGGGTTATGCTTCGATGTAGAAGGGCGTAGAGCAGTGGAATGGAAGCAGAACGGTGTAGATGGGTGTGCGGGAGTGCAGAGGGGAGTTGATTCAGTAGAAGGGGGTGTAGGCTGGTGAAGAGGTTGGGGGGGGGGCTGTGTAAGCTGGTGTAGAGGGTGCCTAGGCTGGTGCAGACGGGGGTGTAGGCTGGTATGAAGGGGATGTAAGCTGGTGTAAGGGCGGGGTGTAGTCTTATACCCAAACTTACGTACACTGACAGACTGTAGTCAAAAGCCCTCTCTGCCTTGTCAAATCCCTTTCCGACCATCGCGAGGTTGTCTCTCTCTCTCTGTTCTACAGGTATCACATTGGCCACCGCTCCCGTGGGCTGCCTTCGCACGTCCCTAGGCCTTGTGAACTGCACCCTCTCGCCCCTGATTCCTATTCGAGTTGCTGTGTGGAGACCCACAACACGAGGATAGACCGTTATGATATCTCCTCCCTTCTCCCCTCCCCACGAATACGTGTGGAATTTCCTTCCTTTCTTCCTTCCTTCCTTCGTCTTCTCCTCTTCCTTAAACCTTCTCCATCGCCTAGACTCGGAGAGAGAGAGGGGGAGGGGGGCGTTCTACCAACACCCCAGAAGCTGAAATGAATCCCTGTTGCATTATCATTTTTCTCCTCTCTCTCTCTCTCTCTCTCTCTCTCTCTCTCTCTCTCTCTCTCTCTCTCTCTCTCAATATTCATTATATTACACCTGAAATCCACACGACCACTACTTAGCCATGCTTTTACCCGGGGTTACGTAGACTTGCTACATGATGCAAGAGACGAGAGCAACAGAACGGAAGCTATAAACACACAGCATGAGCTAGAACGCAAGCTAAATGCAGACGACGTAAGCGTAAAAGATGGCGACGCAAGCTAAGAACAGACAGTCCAAGCTAAGACAAGACAACACAAGCTAAAAACAGTCAGTCCAAGCTAAGACAAGACAACACAAGCTAGGAACAGAGTCCAAACTAAGACAACACAAGCTAAGAACAGACAGTCCAAGCTAAGACAAGACAACACAAGCTAAGGACAGGAAATTCAAGCTAGAAATAGATAACGTAAGCTAAAGGATGACAACACAAGCTAAGAACAAGAAGTGATGCAAGCTGAGATTAGACAGCCCAAGCTAGAACCAAAGAGCACAAGCTAAGAACAGGAGACACAAGCCAAGTACAGACGACTTTGATGAGAACAGACACACAACAGCCAGGAATGCAACACACACACACACACACACACACACACACACACACACACACACACACACACAACACGTAAGCTAACATTACAACACCATAACAGACATCACAACGCATAAGCTCACAACAGAACCCCAAGCTAAGCCAACGACCGGGCGGACTTCTTCAACAGAACATGAGCCGTAATAAGACCATACTGAACTTCTGAGTTGTAAAAAAAAGACCAAAGAAGAAGAAGAATGAATGACACATGGCAGGCAGAAGGCGAACCAGGCCAACCTTAGAACGTGCACACTAACACCACCAGCTAGCTAATGACAGACGGCCCGAGAGAGAGAGAGAGAGAGAGAGAGAGAGAGAGAGAGAGAGAGAGAGAGAGAGAGAGAGAGAGAGAGAGAGAGAAACCATTCTTTTCTCCCTGGCTTTCCACGGGATTGGAAAACTCCATTGTTACGGTTTCCAAATGGACGGACTGGAGAAAGGTATTGTTTTTGCCTTTTCTTTTATATATGTATATATATATATATATATATATATATATATATATATATATATATATATATATATATATATATCCCCTGTCCAGTCCCCAACCACCACCTAACTACCCCAACCCTACCCCCACTCTCTCTCTCTCTCTCTCTCTCTCTCATCTGGACCTCAGAGTTACATCCTGCGAGGAAAGAAGTTACCCACAGACGCGGGGTGTATATAGTTACCCCTTTACATAAGAGGTCTGAGCAGGGAGGAGGAGGAGGAGAGGAGAGGAATGGAGGGAGGGAGGAAGGAGCCTTTCCCCTCCTCCTCCTCCTCCTCCTCCTCCTCCTCTCAAGGGTGGAGGAGGGCGGGAGGAGGCTTGCTTCCCCCCTCCCCCTCCTCCACCTCTCCACCTCCCTGTAAGGTTGGCGAGATGAGCCCGGACGCCCACACTTGGAGGCGGAGAATCGTAAGGAAAATATTACCTGTGTTCGTTACCTTATTCATTCGTGTATTCTTGATGTCAGCAGCGGTGTTACACGCACTACGGTAGAGACAATGATCAGGTTGTGATGATCACACACACACACACACACACACACACACACACACACACACACACACACACACATACATACACACAACCGGTTTATTTTCTTCATTTTTCTTAAAGCGTTGCCATAAAATAGAGAGAAAGAGACAAACCCAGAGGTTCTAACGTCAGAGAGAGAGAGAGAGAGAGAGAGAGAGAGAGAGAGAGAGAGAGAGAGAGAGAGAGAGAGAGAGATAGAGAGAGACCATGCATGTCTGACACTCGTTCATTCATCCCTAATCCTTCATTCTTCCATCCCTAATCCTTCACATTCTTCCATCACTTAGCCTCCCGCCCTTCCTCCCTAATCCTTCATTCTTTCACTAGCCCACTAATCCTTAATATCACTATCTCTAATTCTTCACAAGGCTTTGTTCTTCTACCCCTAATCCTTCATTAGCTAATTAGGCCACGCTAATCACCTCTGTCAACGCGCGATTAGCGGATCAAAGGCGAACAATCATTCTTTCCTCATGTCTGCGGTGTGCCAATGTCTCACTGTAGCCGCTACACAAATTATATTCCAAGCCTTGTAGCAGAAATGTAAGGCGGGAAATCACACGAGAAATCGATACATTTCAAGACTTAATGGTTTTGAGTGCGATCCGCGTCATGCGTTGACGCAACGCTCCCGTGTGGTAGATGCGGTCCGCGTCATGCCTTGACGCAACGCTCCCATGTGGTAGATGCGATCCCCGTCATGCGTTGACGCAACGCTCCCATGTGGTAGATGCGATCCGCGTCATGGGTTGACGCAACGCTCCGTAACCCATCTGGCGCATATATATGTGTGTTCCTTAACATTACAACCTCGGTAATGTGACATTATAATCTTTCCAAGCATGATATCAAAGCCCCTTACTTACTGATAACTTGTAAAAAAACTTATACTTTTAAAAATTAAGTTTAGCTGGTACTCACCTTTATTGAGCTATCTAATACTTAAGTGTAAATATCAACTTAAGACCCCAAGCATAAGGAAACACTTGCACTTAGAAACACACTTTCAACTATGTGTGAACTCGAGTGTAAACCCGGGTGTAAATTCAAGTGTAAACTCAGGCGTAAACTCAAGTACGAAATTTCAAGCGTCAACTCGTACCCGAACAAGGTACCCCAGAGAGAGAGAGAGAGAGAGAGAGAGAGAGAGAGAGAGAGAGAGAGAGAGAGAGAGAGAGAGAGAGAGAGAGAGTGTAAACTACGACATATGCACAAAAAGTTTACCGTAACACAAAGACGTGGGGGAAAAAAAAAAAAAGGGAGGGGGATGTGTTGGAGGGCCTTGGCGGACCTTTGCGTTGTTGGAGGAGGAGGGAGGGAGGGAGGGAGGGAGGGAGGGAGGGGAGGTGGAGGGCGGCACTCCGACACAAGGTCGTCTTGGCCATCAGTCACGCCGACCCCCTCCCTGTCTCTCTCTCTCTCTCTCCCCATCCCCACCCCATGACAGGTCCTCCTTGGCAAGCGCAAAGCACACACAGTCACCCCACACACCCACCCTCTCACTCCTCCTCCGTCCACAGCTTTGCAGACTTGTGGCGACTGGAGGCAAGCTCCTTCGCCTCTACCTGCCATCCTCCCTCCCTCCCACACACACACACACACACACACACACTCCTCGATCGCAACTGGCCCACGCCTCTGCCCTTACCTCGCCTTCCACGGGCACACTCACCTTGGTCCTCGTGCCCATGGCGACCGTAGGGGTCGTGTTCAGGGGACGTGAGGACGCACGTACACCTCTGTCTGTCTGTCTGTCTGTCTCTCTCTCTCTCTCTCTCTCTCTCTCTCTCTCTCTCTCTCTCTCTCTCTCTCTCTCTCTCTCTCTCGTGCCCAAGCGCGTCGCGTCGCGTCGCGCTACTGCGACTCGGGATGGTTCACCAATGCGTCGTGGTGCTACTGCCATGTCTTGAATTCCTTCCAACAGTTTCAGATTCCCTCGTCCCGGAGGAAGTCATGAGACTGGAATTCCTAGTATCTTACCCAGAGGAAGACATATTGTCTTATCTATGTCTCTTCTTTCTTTTCTTTCTCTCTTCTTCTTCTTCTTCTTCTTCTTCTTCTTCTTCTTCTTTTTCTTCTTCCCCTTCTTCTTCTTCTCTTTCTTCTCCTTCCTCCTCCTCCTCCTCCTCCTCCTCCCCCTCTTTCTCCTCCTCCTCCACCTCCTCCTCCTCCTCTTCTTCTTCTTCTTCTTCTTAATCATGAAGACCACACAATTTTCCTCATTGTGTGGCCGATTAACTTAAAACATGGCAGTCATGTTTCTTGGCGCAGAAAGCCCACGAGCCCTAATTCATTCTCCTTTTTGTTTCATTCGTCTTGTGGGATATCGTGGCACGGGGTAGGGGGCAAAGGTCATGCATCCCAAACACGCCTATTTCCTGGGATGGTGTGTGTTGCCAATAATCCCAGTGTATCCAGACGACGCCCAGGATGAACATACCTTCCCACGGGACACCATACACCCATCGCATGGGATAAAGATTTGGTCTTCTTCCCTTGCGTAAAAATCTACAGAGAACTCGCAGGTCAACGACCATCATCGTCTGTGACCCATTTCAAGTCCAGAGGTCAATTACGGTTCGTGATAGTTGGGACTAACGTTTTTTTAATGCCTTGGATTATGGGTTAATCTTATGACCCATTTTTTTTGGCCCTTCTCTGGGGGTGAACTGGGTCGTTCTGTCTCGCTCTCTGGGGGTCGTCCTCGTCGTTTCGAGACGTGGTCGACGAGGTCCGTCGCACCAGGTCGTTCCTCGAGGTCCTGAGGCCTCGCTGTTTGTCGTTTCAGCGGTCGTCGCTACTGGAGCCGATTTTCTCCGATCAGAGAGAGAGAGGGAGAGAGAGAGAGAGAGAGAGAGAGAGAGAGAGAGGAGAGAGAGAGAGAGAGAGAGAGAGAGAGAGAGAGAGAGAGAGCTGACCTTTGACCCAGTCGTTCTTCGCTCCCCTTTCATTCAGGGTGAGTAACGTGATGTGAGTGTCGCTGGTGTCTGGATGGTGGGGGGTTAAAGAGGCATCTCGACTACGTTAAGACGAACAGAAGAGTCAAGAATATATATATATATATATATATATATATATATATATATATATATATATATATATATATATATATATATATATATATTACTGCATCGCGAGCACGACGGTACGTCGACCCGTGAGCACGACCGTAAGACCCTTGAGCAAGACGGTACGACCCTTGAGTGTTAAACATTAGAACCGTTGTTTTCAAGGATCGTACCGCCATGTTCAAGGATCGTACCGCCATGTTCAAGGGTCGTATCGTCATGTTCAAGGGTCGTATCGTCGTACTCAAGGACTGTATCGTCGTACTCAAGGACTGTAATGTCGTACACAAGGACCGTACCGTCGTACTCAAGGACCGTACCGTCGTTCCCAAGGGTTGAACCGTCGTTCCAAGGGCCGTGCCGTTGCGCCCAAGGGTCGCACACGTCTCGCTAAAGGGTCGTACCGTCTTGTTAAGCGTCGTACCGTCGTGCTCAAGGCGTCGCAACATCGAAGAAATGACACCGTGACCCTCATGTTACCAACAGTGGCGGAGGAGGAGGAAGAGGAAGAGGAAGAGGGAGAACAGGGATAGGAGGAGGAGGAGGAGGAGGAAGAGGAAGAACAGGGATAGGAGGAGGAGGAGGAGGGGGAAGAGGAGGAAGAGGGAGAACAGCGATAGGAGGAGGAGGAGGAGGAGGAGGAGGAGGAGGAAGAGGGAGAAGAGGGATAGGAGGAGGAGGAGGAGGAGGAAGAGGAAGAACAGGGATAGGAGGAGGAGGAGGAGGAGGAAGAGGAAGAACAGGGATAGGAGGAGGAGGAGGAGGGGGAAGAGGAGGAAGAGGGATAGGAGGAGGAAGAGGAGGAGGAGGGGGAAGAGAGAGAGGGGGAGGAGGTGATAATGGTGTGGCGGCCTGGTCGTGGAACACGATATTGTTCATATAATCTGAACTATGTAGTTCAGGTGCATACAGCTCCGTGTGTGGCTGAAGGGCTCGTCTGTACCGAACATTAAGGATGGTGTAAAGTGTGAGCTTCTCGCTCGTGGATATTCATTCATTCTCCAATTACCTTAAGGAATAATTTCTTTACAATCATCCCAGGATCGATTTATTCATAATGAGGCCCAGGAATGATTTCTCGATAATTGCCCAATGACCGATTTCTTAATATTTACCCCAGCAAGAATTTCTTACCAATTAGCCCTGGACCAATTCATTTATAATTCCCCCACGACTAATTTACTTATAATTATACTTATCCCGGGACTAATTCTTATAAAAGAGACCTGGTGTTGCCCAGGTCCTCTTTCTAAAGGCTGCGCTACTTCCAGCATCAGGGAAACTTAGATTTCTTTGGAGTGAGTTCGCTACCGAAATCATACTCTCAGTGATACAGCCTCGCCAAAGGTGACTTTTCACTCTTGATGTAACGTATTGCAAGCGGAGCCCGGTAACACCTCACTGGTGTGTGTGTGTCTGTGTATGTGTGCATATATATATATATATATATATATATATATATATATATATATATATATATATATATATATATATATATATATATATATAAGTTGGGTTCGAACCTGTGTCCTGTGATCACATAGCGAACACTAGCTAGTGTAGGGATGAGGGTAGGAGGGTGTTGGGGTTGACAACGGAAGGAAGGAAAGGGTGAAAGGGGGGGGGGGACGTAGGCCTTTGAAAGGAGGAGGAGGAGGAGGAAGAGGAAGAGGAGGAGGAGGAGGAGGAGGAAGGGCACAGAATATGCAAATTCTTCCCTCAGTTTTCGCGAGAGACCCCCGAACGCAACAAACAACTCCGTTGCCGAAGACGCTTCGACCGTAACTTGTGTTTTGGTTCTCTTTCACGAACGAGTTCCACACAGCCCCTCCCTCCCTCCCTCCCTCTCCCTTCCCCACCACCACTTTATCCTGTGGCTGAGTGGCAGCGAGGTTCGAGTTACTCGCGCGGAGGAGGGAGGGAGGAACGCAAGTTTCGACTCCCTGTGGAGCACCTAGGTTGTTATATGGTAATGACAGACACACGACGGAGAAATTATAACAGGAGGGGGAGGAAACACGAAGACGGAGGCCATGTGTACCATAAAGTGTATGTAAATCAATCACACACACACACACACACACACGGGCCAATCTATCAGTCATCACATAATTTTGATACATTTATTAACGTTTCTCTTGAATGAGGTAAATTTTTCCCTGATTTACTCTTGCACAATCTTATAAGACGCCTTCCCCTGACGCTTCATGGCTGTAGGAAAATCTCTGGTCATCAATCTATCCTCTAGCCTGTCTGTTTACATGTGACGTCATCGTTTAGCCACCGCTTATCTCGCTCATTTTGCCATAGCACTTTCTCGCTACGTATCGACACCAGATGAGCACAGACTTCCTTCCTCCGTCTGTAACTTACATCCCTGATGGCGAAAGTCCAGTCGATCATCAAGCATTCTATCCCTCAACTCCGTATTTCGCATATGTGTGTGTGTGTGTGTATAAACCCGTCCAAATCAATAGAAAAATATAGATACGAATCGCTAACTCTGAGAGAAACTAATATTCCTAAATCAAGCAAAACTTGTCCGATTTCCTTGCCGGTTACTGACTTTATCTTCGGTATTAACCGCTCTAAGGGTAGGGGTAGGTGGGGGGGGGGGAGGATGGGAAAGAGGAGGGGGAGAGGAGAGGGGAGGGGAGAGGAGGGAGAGGGGAGTGCTGTTTCCATGGGAAGGCAAAGGGAGGTTGGGGAGTGGGTGGGGAGAGGATGTTGCATATACGAACCCCGAGCGACCAGCTTAATGAAAATAGTTTGCGTGGCTA
This sequence comes from Panulirus ornatus, assembly GCF_036320965.1. Taxonomy (NCBI): domain Eukaryota; kingdom Metazoa; phylum Arthropoda; class Malacostraca; order Decapoda; family Palinuridae; genus Panulirus; species Panulirus ornatus. The sequence continues at coordinate 19,418,714 of NC_092289.1, read as the reverse complement.
CACTGCGAACCACGGCACCAGCCCTCGATGACCAGCGGGAACTACCCACCCTTCCCCTCCTCACCCACTTCCCCTCCTTCCCCCTCGACGCTCCGGTAATCTGGACCTACGGCCCACTCGCCCGGAGGGTCGAAATTCCCGTGACGGAGCGCGCGTTTGAAAATTAGACGACCCCTACCCCTTACCCCCCCCCTCCCTCCTCCCTCCACCTCCCCCTCCAGGGGTGATAGGGTGAGGGGGAGGGGGAGCAAACCCCCCCTCGCCGTCGCGCGTGGTCATAGCTTTAGCCTACCATGAACCAAGGGGAGGAGGAGAGGGGAGGAGATGAGGGAAGGGGAGGGAGGAGGGAGGGGGAAGGGGGGGTGGTTGGTGTGTGTGTGTGGGGGGGTTCCCCCCCTCCCCTATACAGCGCTGGAGAGATTGCTGGCGATTATGGGCCTGCTCCCAGCGATGATTAGCGCCCGGACTTGATTGGAGACCCCCTTTTTTTTTTTTTTTTTTACGAGGAAGACGCGGACGACGCGGCGGTGGTGGTGGCGGTAGGACACCGGTGTTACATGCAAGAACTGCGTCATGCACCGCTGCGTGCAGGGAGGGAGGGGGAGGGGGGAAATGGAGGGTGTGTGTGTGTGTGTGTGTGTGTGTGTGTGTGTGTGTGTGTGTGTGTGTGTGTGTGTGTGTGTGTGTGTGTAGGGTGATGGGTCTGAGTTGTGTGGGGGGGGAGGGGGGAGGTAAGGAAGGGGTGGGTGGGGAAAAGGGAGAGAGAGAGAGAGAGAGAGTGTGCGTTCAAGTTCATGCATCTGGAACATTGGGTGTGCGTGTTAGCAATTGCGTTCGTTTGCGTGCATGGTTACGCACTGGGTGCGTGGTCTGCGTGTACAAGGGTTTGCGTGTGCAAAGGTTCTGCGTGTACAAAGGTTTGCGTGTACAAAGGTTTGCGTGTGCAAGGGTTTGCGTGCCGTGTTGCGTCAACGTTACTGAACAGCTGTTACGACGCTGGCATGCGACTGCCGAGACGTTCGTTTGTGGGGGATAGATAAACGTTCCATCGATCCGTGAGGTTCGGTCAAACGTTCCTGGGATCACCAGAGCATTCCGTGGGTTGGCCAATACGTTCCTGGAACAGCTGGTACGTTCTTGGCATCGCCTAAACGTTTCAAGGACCGCGCGAGCATTCCGTGGACTTGTCCAAACGTTTGCAGGACAGCTGTGGCGTCTCGGAGAAACGTTTAAAGGGACGGCCGACTCGTTTCCACAGCGGTAGAAAAAAAAACGTTCTCTGATGTCCTTACACAATACTGGAGGAAAATGATGATAAAAAAAAATACGTTTTTATGGAGTAAAATGATGGTATAGAAAACGTTTTTCTGGAACACATGATCGTTTTTTTGTTTTTTTTTGAGGGCTACCTCACTACGAGTTCCTGTACCTAACTACCAAACGTTCCTTACGCTGTTTAAAAAAAGGTCTTTGTAGACACTCAATCCCTTCCTTGGCTGAGGTACACGTAGGAGTGAGTAACAGGGAGGAGTGGCGGTGGGAGCCACCACCTTGAGTTCCCTGGAGTGGCCAGCAGGTTTGGCCAGTTCCCTGATCTGAGTTACAGCGAGTGGCTGGTAGTGAGTAAGAACACCAGCCAGAACTACCCAGGTCCCTCACCTCCTCCATAACAGAAGCAGGAGCTAATTATGCCAGGTAACGGAGGAACAGAGTCCTACCCCCTGGGCTAAATGGGCCATGTTAACGGCTCTGTTGTACAGTCCACTTGCTCTGTTGATGATTGTCTCCTTCCGTTGTGTGTGGAGCTGTGTTTGTGTGGATGTCATCCACACGTACCCGTTCATCGACCACCCCTAAGGGCAGGGTGAACAGCTGGGGTTGACTGTGGGCACGATTACCTCGCCCAAGGTCAGTGTCACTAAACACGACATACACAGAAGCCCCGTGGGTTTGTGTGTGTGTGTGTGCGTGTGTGTGTGTGTGTGTGTGTGTGTGTGTGTGTGTGTGTGTGTGTACTCTGTTCTTCCTTCCTCTATGTACATTCATTACATTTTTACCAAGCACATATTTCCCTGTCTGTACTTCGTCTATTTGTTTTCAGAGGGCGAAGCAAATTGTGTACACAACAGTGGAAGGTTTATTGAGTTCTGGGTCGGCATTTTCTGTCTTGCTGTATTTTCTGTGTGACCTGCGGGTCTGGAAGTGTGACCTGCGGGTCTGGAAGTGTGACCCGTGGGTTCTGGAAGTGTATGTGACCCGGAGGTCTGGAGGTATGACCCCAGGGGTCTGGAAGTGTATGTGACCCGGGGGTCTGGAGGTGCATGTGACCCCGGGGGTCTAGAGGTGTATGTGACCCGTGGGTCTGGAAGCTTGTGACCCGCGGGTCTGGAGGTGTGACCAAAAGCCAGAGGCAGGGCCACCAGTCACAAGCAAGAGCACAAGCCACAAACAGGGCCACAAGTCGGACCACAAGCCACAAGTAGGGCCACAAGCCACAAACAGGTTCACAGGTAGGGCCACAAACCACAGACAGGGCCACAAACAGGGCAACAAGCCACCAGAAGGGCCACAAATAGGGCCACAAGCCACAAACAGGGCCACAAATAGGGCCACAAGCCACAAACAGGGCCACAAACAGGGCAACAAGCAGTGCCACAAGACATAAACAAGGCAGCCAGAGGAGAGTGAAGGGCCATACCCTCCCATGTGGCCCAGCAATACTGGTGTCCTCAGCTCCATGTTTACAGACCCTGAACGTTTTAGGTCCGTGATTAAAACGTTTTCTGCTTAGAGTCCAAACGTTTCAGTTTATGACACAGATAAATTTCAGCTTAGTGTATGAACGTCTTTCCTTTTTTCCTTTTAGGATTTCAACATTTAGACAAAATGAAAAAGTCTGATCTTCGGATGAGAACGTTTGACTCTAAGATACAAACGTTGCAGCTCAAAATCCAAACGTTTAATGTTAGGATACAAACGTTGGTTATCCTCAAGACAGAATGTTTACACCAACATGACTGCACGAAACGTTCATCGTGAACGTTTCGCGATCAGGAACTAAACGTTTTATGCGTCAGTGTGTGAGGGGGGGGAGGGGGGAAACGTTTGAGTCCGGAACCTGAACCCTATTGGCTCAGTATTTGTGCAGGTGGACCAAAGACATTGATGACTGTGACAAGATTCTTAACCGAATGTGACCTTCTATTTCACCTCACACACACACACCCTCTCTCTCTCTCTCTCTCTCTCTCTCTCTCTCTCTCTCTCTCTCTCTCTCTCTCTCTCTCGCTCGCTCGCTCGCTCCCTCCCTCCGGAGAGGACGTACGCCACTGCCCGTGTGCCTTCCAGGCCCAGTCTCGTAAAATCGAACAACCAATAAACAATCAAGTTTAAGTGCCACCGTCTGCTGGTTAGTGGAGGGAGGGAGGGAGAGAGAGAGAGAGAGAGAGAGAGAGAGAGAGAGAGAGAGAGAGAGAGAGAGAGAGAGAGAGAGAGAGAGAGAGAGAGAGAGAGAGAGAGAGAGAGAGAGAGATGCTGAGCAGACACGGAGGGAGAGAGAGACAGTGGGGTGATCAACTGGACTAGTGGTAGGGGGGGGGGGGGGGGGAGAGGGGAGGGGAGGGAGCTGGTCCGAGAGTGGGGAGACAAGTGGGAGGAAAATGAGGAGAGGACACTGAAGGAAATGGGTGGGAACCCAGAGAGGGAGGGAAGAACGGGACAAGACCCGCGTGCCACCTCACACCTCCTCCATCATGTTCCCTCACCTGTTTACATGAGAACACCTCAGAGGATGTCACCATCTCGAACTTAGGTACTCACCAGCTCGACCTTGGCACCAGAGGTACTCATCAGCTCGACCTTGGCACCAGAGGTACTCACCAACTCGACCGTGGCACCAGAGGTACTCATCAACTCGACCGTGGCACCAGAGGCACTCACCAGCTCGACCTTGGCACCAGAGGCACTCACCAGCTCGACCATGGCACCACAGGCACTCGCCAGCTCGACCTTGGCACCACATTCACCCAGCAAAGCCCTGGTGGAGAACCTGGTCCACACCTCCCAGGCATAGCAAAAGGACCATGAGACGCCTCCCATGGCCAGCTGGACCAAGCCACCACAGGCCATCGCTCGACCACACACTAGTACTCAAAGCCACAGTTCGTACCATCCACCAAGCAGCCATCAGATACTTCAAGCCACTTCTAATCTCTTGTATTGGATCTTCTGGAAGATCTTTTCTTTTTTTTCCTCCCCTTTTTTTTTTGCCTTTGGCAAGAAAAGAGCCAGAGAACCTCGACTGAAGACACCAGGGCGGGAACCCCCTTCTCTCCCCCCTTTTTTTTTTGCCAGCAAGCAGAAAATGACAATGCAATGGCTCGAGGAAAGACAATGGCTGCCTCTGACTACGCAAAAGGTCCTGGGTTCGAATCCTGGCTGTTGGAGGACATTATATATATATATATATACATTCTGTCATATAAATCAGTTTGATTGTAAGCAATGTCTATGATCACGTACCTTCCTCGATGTGTGTATTTGTGTACTTTCGAACACTTTTCCTTTAAGTATAAGTAATAAATTTTGAGTGAGTTGTGTACCATTGACGGGGGGTGTGTGTTCCTCCCTTCTACCAGATGTACCCCCTGCAACCAGTCCCTCCCCCCCTCAACATTCCTCCTCGCCTATCCCCGAACTATCCCATCACCCGCCCTTCAAAACACTCTTACCCGTCACCCATCCCCCATAACAAACTCCCATCACCTGTGTCTCCTTCCTCTCAAAAACTCCCTCCCCACACACACACGTCTCCCCTCAACACCCCCGGCGTCACCTCCGCAACCCACGGCCTCTCCTCCTCTCCCCACACCTGATACTCACTCACTCACTCCCCACACGTCCCCCGTCATTCCCACCCTTGCTTTACTGTCTGCTTTTCAAGCTCGCCCTCCCTCATTCCCGATAATTTATACACTCTCCCTGTTGCAGGAGGACACCTACATCCTGTATACATTACCACCCAACACACACACACACACAAACACACACACACACACGTCTGGAAGCCTCCGTGGTCTGGAGGGCAGCCCAGGGAAGAGACGCCTCTCGAGGGCTTGTGGTTCGATCATAGGAGATGGGTCCAGGTGAAGTGTCCTTACAGCTATCCATCAGATAAACACTCTGAGACAGTCATGTGTCTGTCTATGCGTTTAGCCACCCACCTAGCCTTACAGACAGGCAGACAGCTGTTTAGAGAGACAGAGAGATAGACAGACAGACAGACAGCGAACGAACCAACCAGCCAGCCAGCCAACACATCACCGACATTTCCGTATCAAGGCGGGACACTCCGGCTAATTTGCATACTTGCACACAGTGGGAGCTGCCTGTGACATATCCGGCTACCTACCGCCATCTGCTGCCACAACCACCACTACAACCACTACCACCACCACCTGCCACCACCACCTGCCACCACCACCATTACTACACCTACCACCACTGCTGTTATAACCCTATACCATCACAAGTAATGCTACCAAGGCCAATACCATCACCGCCATCACAACCACCATCAATGCTACCACAACTACCACTATCACCACCACCACCACCACCACAGTAACAACAACTACAACTACCACCACAACAACTACAGCAACCACCATCGCCACCACAACTACCTTCGTTAAGTGGCAGATGGAGTCCACAAGGGGACCCCCTGCACCACGACACGTTCCAGTTAATAACACGTCTCAACCCTTGTAGGCCTATGGCACGACGGGCCAGACCCACCCACACCCACCCACCCGCCCACTAACCCACCCACCCACTCACCCGCCCACCCACGCACCCACCCACGCACCCACCTCCCTTGAACTGGTCCTGGAGCTACTGCTGCTGCTGCTACAGGGGGTTCAGGGGTATTTGACCCCGTGCATCCCTAGCGGGGTCACCTCCCTTATTGGGGTCGTCGAGGAATGACCCATGACGACAATCAGGGTCATTTAAGGTACACGCTCATTGGCTGTTAGAGCCTGCCTGACGATCGTCAGGTTAAGGTAGTCTCCAAGAGCGTCGCGCCCCCAAGGGAGAGGGTGAGGACCAGGGAGGTGAGGACCAGGGAGGGAGGGGATGAGGGAGACCTTTTGACATGTGTAGTTACCTTACCTCAGGGAGAATGATGGTGCCAGGATCGAACCCTGTGGCACAGCACTGGCGAGCCTCCACTCTCTCTCTCTCTCTCTCTCTCTCTCTCTCTCTCTCTCTCTCTCTCTCTCTCTCTCTCTCGTGAAATATCTGTCTTCTCAAAATTCCGACTGGCAATCGAAATAAGACAAATACGTTTCTTTTCATCTCAATCTATCAAGTCCATTTCACAGAGAACGGGGGACGTGAGCCTCTCTCTCTCTCTCTCTCTCTCTCTCTCTCTCTCTCTCTCTCTCTCTCTCTCTCTCTCCTTAAAAATAATGAAGTAAGGAATGAATAAGAAACAAGTAAAAACACAAAAGAGAAAGTAAAAGAAAAAGAACAATGGGACGACCAAAGCCTACAGGAAAAAAATGAAAACGAAAATGCCAAATATTGAAATGTCTCGCTTCCAACAAAAGCGATGAAAAAAGACCTTTTTTTTTCTTTTATATATATAATATACCTTCTAAACCTCCTCAGAAACCCAGCCAATCATGACGTCTTCCCTCCCATATATATATAGTTTTTTTAACAGTAGAGGAAATCTCTCTCTCTCTCTCTCTCTCTCTCTCTCTCTCTCTCTCTCTCTCTCTCTCTCTCTCTCTCTCTCTCTCTCTTTTATTAAAAAAACGAGAAAAAAAAAATCCCTTCCCCTCCTCTCCCCAGGAACTTGTAAAGGCAGCTCACGGAAACAGCTTCTTCCCCCCAAAAAAACACCTGTTGGGTTGTGTGACCGGAACAGGGGGGGGGGGGGGGGGGGAGGAGGAGGAGGAGGAGGCTGGGGGGGGGGTAGGGGTGAGGGAGAAGGCGGGTGAGGTGTTGGGGAGTGGGGTGAGGTGGGGAGGGAGAGAGTGTGTGAGGGAGAGAGAGAACCACGAAATCCATGGAAGTTTGAGAAGCATCATGTGGAGTGGGGCTCTGCTCCCCACACACAGTCCAGGTGGCCTTATGCTCCCTCCCTCCCTCCCTCCCTCACCCCTTCCCTCCCTGTCCCTCATTCTCTATTTCATCGTCTCGTTCTCACCCATTTCCCCCCCGATTGCCAGCCCCAATCTACAGGGTCTGAGATCCAACCTGGCTCGCCCTATTTCGTTCTTAAATCCACTGAAAGGATTCCCAGTCACGTTCGTATACGTTCGTATTTCTTCTCAACCCAATTTCCTTCTGCGCCTATTTTTTTCCTTCCCTATTTCGCCTTCATGAGCCTATTTCCTCCCCTAGCCATACCAATTTCCTCCCCCACATCCTTGCTCCCCTCCTTCCTCCCTTGTGTCCCAGGTAACAATTCTTTTATGGGGAGCCGATCCATCTCCTCGTCTGGGAACACGTCGGGAGCGAGAGAGTGAGGATAGGGAGATATAGAGGGGTGTGGGAGGGTGTTGGGGAGGGGGGAGATAAAACCAGGTACTCTCCCCCCAACCCAACTCCCCCACACCTCCCAGAGTAAGCTCCCCTTCCTTCCCTCCCTCCCTCATCTCCCCAAACCAAGATGGATGGGGCTGGGTAGCCAGATGGGGCACTATCACCATCACCAACACACCACACCACCACCACCGTCACTTTCACCCTCATTTTCCTTGTTCGTTTTCCTTTCAGGTCACTTTCGCTCGACATTTTCACATTTTTTTTGTATACTCTCACTTTCAGAAGACTTTTCGTCGTCACAAACTTTGTCACTTTCACCTCTTTACTTCTTACTGTCATTTTCTCTTGAATGTCATCATCACTTCTACTGGCTTCGTCAGTTTCCTTGCCTTCTCTCTTCACTTTCTTCTGTCACTTTCACCAACCCAAATCATTACTTATAATCACACTTTCATTTCGAAGTCACTTTCACTGCTATTTGTTCTTCAATCATGATCACATGCTTAATTACCTACATGGTCATTGTCACAGTCACTTTCACTCTCATATCCTTTTCAATCATTTTCACTTTTCCACTCATTCCATAGTCACTGTCAGTCACTGCCACTGACATCTTCACAGGCACTTTCAGCCACTATTCTTCTCCAAACACTTTCACATTCCCCTGTCTCACTTAACACCGTCAGACTTGTCATCTTCACCATCACTTTCACCATCACTTTCACCATTCACATCACTATCGTCGGCCCTAACCGGTGAGCTAATGGCACGTTCTTATCTAAGTGTTTAAGTTTTCGCGTAAGTAAACAACTTCTACAAGCAAGGGCTGAAGCTACTTCAAAAATAAGTATATGCAAATGAGCTACTTAGATTATCTTGTTTTTTTTCTCTCTCTCTCTTACAAGCAGTTTTCTAGAATTAGTGTCGAGACTATAGGCTAAATTATACCTGTCAGGGATTTATATACGATTCATATACATTCTGAATACACTAAAGATGATTTTCAATACCACATAATAATAAAAAAAAGGCTCTCAAGTCGAGAGGAAGGGACGTTGAATCATGTCCTTATCTTTTAAAGACGTTTTTTGTCGAGTCGTGTTCTTGAATATTTCAAGGAGGTGTGTGTGTGTGTGTGTGTGTGTCCTGCCAGTGTGTCTGGGCTTCGGACGGTGGCTCAGGTCATCAATAATGCTCTGTGTGGAAGTAGAGTTCCCTGGGTTTACTTCTGCCTTGAACTTCTCGTATGTTACCCATGGTGGCACCTTGTCTAGTGGGGGTCGGGGGGCGGGCGGGCACAAGAAATAATGGTTTTGTCTCTGTTTATACTACGGAATCCTTGGATTATCTTCGAATACATGAGCGTCCCCTTGAGTGACCTTGTCTGTGTGTGTGTGTGTGTGTGTATGTGTGTGTGTGTGTGGAGACAGATCCAATTCTTTAAACTTCTATGGCTCTACGTTGCACAGATCCTATCTGGCCTTTTTCTATCTCTTCCACAAGCTTTGGCACCCGAGGCGACTCTGCAGGCTATAAACTATTCCTCCACCCCCCCACTTCAACATAGATCACAGTGCCTTTAACTTTTAAGATACGAGATTTCTCTTGATAAATCCTTGACTCCTTCTTATCTCGGGGTTCCTTTGATTCCCATCTCTTCGTCTTGAAACCATATTTTTTTTTAATGATATTTTCGCTCGTTTCTCTCGTGAGGACTTCAGGTAATACGTAAGTATGACTTACGTATTATCTGCTTAGAACACCATTTCTTTTTTTTTTTTTAAAGAAATTGATCCATGGCATCTAAAATCCCATCGTCTCACATTTCTTAGCTAGACTTAGTGATATCCTCCTGTGTTAAAAGCGACGCACCAAGCTGTGTGGCTGTTCAACGTGACGCACCAAGCTGTGTGGCTGTTCAACGTGACGCACCAAGCTGTGTGGCTGTTCAACGCGACGCACCAAGCTGTGTGGCTGTTCAACGTGACGCACCAAGCTGTGTGGTGAGACACTTTCACATGCTCTTGGTCGTCCCGTGACACCAACTCGTCCCACCTGTGGCAGTACAGGAAACTTGAACCTAAATCGTTTCGTCGCGCGTCAAGTCCAGGTATCTCGCGATTCAGGGAGAGAGAGAGAGAGAGAGAGAGAGAGAGAGAGAGAGAGAGAGAGAGAGAGAGAGAGAGAGAGAGAGAGAGAGAGAGAGAGAAAGATAGATAGATAGATAGATAGAGAGAGAGAGAGAGAGAGAGAGAGAGAGAGAGAGAGAGAGAGAGAGAGAGAGAGAGAGAGAGAGAGAGAGAGAGAGAGAATATATATATATATATATATATCCTTTGCTCGGCTCGGGAGGAAATGCATTTCATCACACGCAACGGAATCTGAATACATTTGAGGCATCTTATCTTGACAATGAGGGACAAATTTGAGTACGAAAATCATCCTGTGTGGCGGACAGAAATGCCACACAGACACAGACACACACACACACACACACACACACACTTGCCCCCTCCACAGACAGACACACACACTTGCCCCTTCACAGACTCACACACACACACACACACACACACACACACAGACACACACTTGCTCCCTGCACAGACACACACATGCCCCTTGCACATACTCATACAGACACACACATTCCCCCTGCACATACTCACACAGACACACACATGCCCCTTGCACATACTCATACAGACACACACATGCCCCTTGCACATACTTACACAGACACACACTTGCTCCCTGCACAGACACACACAGACACAGACACACATACATGCCCCCTGCACAGACAGACACACACACATTTCCCCTGCACAGACAGACACAAACATGCCCCCTTGCACAGACAGACACACACACATGCACCTCTGCACAGACCGACACACACACATGCCCCCAGCACAGACACAGCTGCAGATCTCTCTGTTAACTCTCCCCAGCCATTGAGGGTGTGTTAGAGAGGTGAGAGTGGTGTGGGAGAGGCTCTGGTCCTCTCCATAAGTTTACAGGCAGGGCTTTATAAGGGGGCCGGGCAACCAACCCTTCCTCCAACGGAAATTGGCATTGATCGCCAACACACGGACACACGGACACCTACACACACACACACACACACACACACACACACACACACACACACACACACACACACACACGAACGCTGTTGCTGAAGTCTTCGCTGATGTCCCAGGTGGACGAGATCTTGTTGGAGATTTCCCTGTTGCTGGTGGTGGAGGAGGAGGAGGAGGAGGAGAGAGGAAAGAGGGGAAGGGTAAGTGGGGGAGGGGGGAGGAATGATGTTGTTGTTATTGTTGTTGGTGTTGGTGATATTGGTGGCTAGCAGTGGTGGTGATTGCGGTGTTGGTGATACCCTTGGTGATGGTGGGGGATAGTGGTAATAAGGGTGGAGATGGTGGTGGAGATAGTGGTGGCGGTGAGAACCCTGTGAGAACCATGGCCAAAGCCCTTGGGCACGACGGGAACGACCCATCCACCAGGTGTAGTGGCCACACGACAGGTGTGGGGACAAGTACAAGACAGGTGTGGGGACAAGTACAAGACAGGTGTGGGGACAAGTACAAGACAGGTGTGGGGACAAGTACAAGACAGGTGTGGGGACAAGTACAAGACAGGTGTGGGGACAAGTACAAGACAGGTGTGGGGACAGTGACAGGAAGAGCAGAAAGACACCTGTGGGGCCAAAATAGCCACGGGTGAGTCCAGATCCCCTGGGGACTGGTCCCAGGTGGGGAAATGGTCCCAGGTGGGACTCTGGTCCCAGGTGAGGTTGGCCCTTCCCTAGTGGGACAAGAATTGGGGGAACAGAGTGCTGGGCAGTGCCACGGTGAAGAGTGCCAGCTAGAAGGCCTCCTCTTGGCCCCACTAGTGCCAAGAATGTGGGCCCAGATGTGCCACCTCCAGTGCCACCTGTGTCATGACGGTCATGCTGTGTGTGTGTGTGTGTGTGTGTGTGTGTGTGTGTGTGTGTGTGTCACCTTTGATGAAGGCCGTGTCGTGTCGCTCGTTTATGTCACCTGCTTACAGCCATCGTGTCGCAAGCGTTCAGTGTGAAGTGTGTCATATCTCGCGCGTCAAGTGACACTTACCATTCTTATCAGGTGAGGTTTGGGTGGTGTGTGTCAAGTGGAGGAGTAGCCCTATTCCCCCTTCTCCTTCTTCCTAAGAACCAGAGAGCCTTGGAGATGCCAGATGTCATGTGTCAAGTGTCATGTGTCATTCGTGTCAGGCATGGCGACTGAGCCAGGTTGAAGCAGCCTCAGCTAGTGCCAACATGCCTCATGTTGCCCCACACCTCCACCCTCCATTTTCGGTCGTCTGCTTCACTCTTCAGTTACACACTCCATTTTCTATTACCCCCCTCCCATTTCCGTCATCCCTTCCTTTCCCGTTACCCCCATCCCTCTTCTATTACCCCTCCCTCTTCCATTGCCCCTTCCCTCGTCTATCACCCCTTCCCTCGTCTATCACCACTTCCCTCGTCTATCACCCCTTCCCTCGTCTATCACCCCTTCCCTCGTCTATCACCCCTTCCCTATTCTCCTGCTTCCCCCTCTCCCCATCTCTCTCTTCTCTCACACCCCCATCCCTCCACCGTTGCCCCACTTAACCCACCACCCACCCAACCCCTGAGCCCAGCTGGCCAGCCAGACGGGGCCCTTGTCCCATGACAAACTCAGCCATTGTCTCAAGTCACGAGACGTTTTAGCTAAATGGCCGACCACTATAGAGCAGAGAGGACGTCCTGGGGCGCTACCCTCCCTCACCTACCCTCCACTCCCTGGACGACGACCCCCTCGACATGCCACTACCACCACAGACCAAACCACCAAACCACGAACCCCCTACTACTATCATTACGACCAAACCACCCCCTACTGCTACTACTACTATCATTACGACCATCAAAAGACCATTACGCATACAACTGCCACACGAGAACCGTCACGTGACCACCCCAAACCGCAGGGACCATGACATACACCACACATAAACCAAGACCATAAGAACCATCACAAAGGCCCTGGTCTTAAATCACCACGATATTCGTAGAATGTATGTAGACTTGATGACCCACAGGGAAACACATTGGCCTAAACACCTCCTCCTCCTTCTTCTCCCCTGTAGGTGGGAGGGGAACCTCCTTCTCCCCTGTAGGAGGGAGAAGAAAAAAAAAGATGAAAAGAATCACCCCCATGTTCCCACCCCTTAAACTCCTCCCTCTATCCTCCCCCCACTGGCGAATCCCCACCAACATCCTTGTATTCAGATTTCGTATTATTCTCCTCTTTAACCGACCGCTCTCGGATCTCTTATGCCTTAATTTGAATATATTACGTTCCCAAAATTTTTTGAGCACACTCTATATTTAAGGCGGACACATTAAAACCACATTACGGGGTGTCATTAGCGACAGGACCTTAGGGGGGAGAGAGAGAGAGAGAGAGAGAGAGAGAGAGAGAGAGAGAGAGAGAGAGAGAGAGAGAGAGAGAGAGAGAGAGAGAGAGAGAGGCGGGCGGCGAGGGCGAGCTGCGAGAGTGGTGGAGGAGGAGGAGGACGAGGACCGGGTGGAGGGTGGGAAATGTGTAATAGGAGAAAGAGAGAGAGAGAGAGAGAGAGAGAGAGAGAGAGAGAGAGAGAGAGAGAGAGAGAGAGAGAGAGAGAGAGAGAGGAGGAGGGTGGAGGAGGGGGGGTCTTGACATGGGGGGGGTTGAGGGGCACAGGGCACAGCGTGAGCACTTACACTGGTGAGATGCCATGCCATCCCTCCTAACCTCCCCTTCCCCCCCAACCAAGACCCAGTGTGAAAGACATTCCTAACCCCCCCCTCTCCTCCAGCCCCCCTTCCCCCGGCGGTGGCAATGTCTGTTGTGTCTTGGTTGTGTTTGTTGATGTGGAGGAGTAACAAACACTGACAATGTGTGTGTGTGTTATGTTTGTTGACGCGGAGGGGAAGGCGGGGAGAGGAGAGCGGCCAGGTTGGTGGGGGATAAGAGGGAGGGGAGGGGAGCGGAAGGGAGGGGAGGGGAGGTGGTGTGTGTGTGTGTGTGTGTGTGTGTGTGTGTGTGTGTGTGTGTGTGTGTGTGTGTGTGTGTGTATCCTTCTTCTGGTGCAGGTAAGGACAAGGGGGCGCCATCAGCCACATATATGTATACATACAGCGCCCCCTGTAAGCACAAAGGGGTTCCACCAGCCACATATACATACAGCGCCCCTTGTAAGGACAAGGGGGTAGGGTGTGTGCCACCAGCCACACATGTACACAGCGCCTCCCCCAGTAAGAGCACCCCCTTTCAGAACACACTATGCAGACTGCTGACAAGAAACGTCTCGCTTAATCTTGAAGGTGTCGTCCGCTGGCATTGAGTGAGACGTTAATCTCCCTCCCACTCACTCTCCATCCATATATCTAACTGCTCCCTCTTCACTACTCCCCTCTCCCTAAATGAATCTCCTCCCTCTCTCAGGTCTTTCCCCTCGTTGTTGCCCTTCCTCGGCTCCCTTTCCCCCCTCTCCCTTCTCCCCTTCTCCCCTAAGGTACAAAAGAAGGGGTGCTAATTGGAGAATATTTCTTCGAGACTCGAAGATCTGGACTATTCGTGTCTCAGGCTACATCGACAAGCAGACGATCAGGGGTAGTATTCGTGTGTCCGTCTACATCAACAGGTAGACATCCTCAGATGAATGATGACCGTCTACATCAACAGGTAGATGTGCTCAGAGGTTTGTATGATGACCGTCTACATCAACAGGTAGATGTTCCCAGGTGCTTCCGTCTATTTCTACATCACGACTACATAATTCAGACACTCCACGCCTCCTTAATCAGTCCGCGTGAGGTAGAATTCGCCACGCTATTCATGTCTACCTCGCCGTCTCTACATTGGGTTAGTCTCAGAGTACACTATCTCTCTCTCTCTCTCTCTCTCTCTCCTCCGTCTTCGTTATCCATACCTCTTATTCCTATCATCCACGGCCATCGAACGTGCGCATCAATTACGCATGACATCAATAAGGGTAACACACATACGTCGCGAAATAATTCATGGCTCCGTTGTGACAAAGTCGTGGGTTCACATCTTTATAAACAGTTGGGCTACCTAGACGACCAGCACGACCAGCCAGGTTACCCAGACGACCAGACAAGCTACCAAAACGACCAGCACGACCAGCCAGGCTACCCAGACGACCAGCACGACCAGCCAGGCTACCCAGACGACCAGACAAGCTACTAAGACGACCAACACGACCGGCCAGGCTACCCAGACGACCACACAAGCTACCAAGACGACCAACACGACCGGCCAGGCTACCCAGACGACCAGACAAGCTACTAAGACGACCAACACGACCAGCTAGGCTAACCAGACGACCGGCACGACCAGACAGGCTACCAGACGACCAACACGACCCGACAGGCTACAAAGACGACCAACACGACCCGCCAGGCTATCCTGCCTCTCACCATGAGCCCGGACTTGTGCAAATACGACCCCTAGACCCATGTGTTGGGGGTGGGGGTTGGTGAGGGTGGGGATGGGGGGTGGAGGGGGGGTGGTTGGTACCTGCTTGCACAAAGACTGATCGCACAGCGGTGCTGCCACGACAGGAACGACTGTGTGGCCGCGGGTCGTCTGTCTTGTGGGGGGTGAGGGGAGGTCATGTGTGGTCGTGTTTGCCAGACCCTTTGGACGACTCGCTTCTTGTCCAGGACGAACAGATATGTGTGTGTGTGTGTGTGTGTGTGTGTGTGTGTGTGTGTGTGTGTGTTGTGTGTGTTTTGTTTGTGTGTTGTGTTTGTGTTTTTGTGTGTGTTGTGTGTTGGTTTTTGTGTGTGTCGTGTCGGA